>NW_019524793.1:704569-705408 GCF_002814215.2 Seriola lalandi dorsalis
CCCCAACCCCCACGCCCCACCCCAACCCCATTTTCTGCTCATCAGATGGAGAAAACAAAGCTTTCTATTTCAGAGAGAAATAATGTAACAAAATGTGGAGAGCCATGTCCAACAGCACGTTTCAAGTGTTTCATGTGAAGTACAGGAAATATTTCTGGTTGTCTCCCTCATATAAGCATTAGTGCTTTTCTTCTTCAGGTGCTGGGAGCAAAACATAAACATGAATTACTGGTGGATCATCCGTTCTCCGATACTGCTGGCAGTTGTGGTAATTCCGCCTTCCTTCCTCTCAATTTGTTTCTCAGTCTCCTGCTTTTTCTGTGCATTACACTTCTCCTTTCACATCATTCATAAGTAATGATTATTCTCATCCAAAGAGCCATGAAAGATATTTATTATTTGTGCACTGGAATTGAGAAAGAAAAAAACCCAGTATTTTCTTTTCCATTCATACACAATACAATATTAAACCCACCTCATTTATTCATATAGTGTGAAACACTGTCTGTGCTGTAGTTCTAACATCTGGGAACCATATTAAGAGCCAAAGGTTTTGGGATTAAATAAATATGCCCTCTATCTGTACTGTGACTAGGTTTTTTTTATTGTATGTGTGCTCTGCAAAGGTCAGTCCTGAGCCCTTTACATAAGTCCAATTTGTCATGGCTCTCAAGTCAGGCCAGTTACACAGACATGCAGGCATTTTCCATGCATTAATCGTCCCACTAAGTGGCCTGTATCTCACAGGAATTCCTGTGTTTGAGTTGTCGCAGGGTCGTGAGGGCTGGTTCCCATTTCACTGTTTCCCTCTTTGTGTCTGTGTGTGTGTGTGTGTGTGT
>NW_019524793.1:705453-733361 GCF_002814215.2 Seriola lalandi dorsalis
GGGGGCTGTCATTATTATTATATTAAACCTGCACAAACTCTTCAACTCATTTCCCTCAAAGATCAAAGTATATAGAGATTTGAAATAACACATAGATATATAGATTCTGTACACATTACAGTGTATTAACTTTACACATAGTAGTTTGTGGATGATATATAACATGGCTTTCAAACTGGTACTTAATGAATAATAAATAGATGTATTATTTGTTCTTTATTACCATAGTCCTCGGTTGGTAATTTTTGCTCAATCCAGCTATTTAACTGAACAAAACACATCCTAACAGAACATCCTCAAACTGCAAATCCAGTGCCACAACACAATTCAAAAAGAAAACAACTGTATTCATACAATCCAAAAAAAAAACAAAAACCTCGACAATAATTACATGTACAAATTAGGTTCAGCTTCACTTTTTCTTCCAAGCATCTGCAAATTACCCGTAACGACTTAGTTGTAAATAAAAAGGTCACATCATGAGTGATTTTCATCAAGAGAATACCCACTGCTTCTTGAAATGCCAGCTGCTGTGAACGGCCTCCCTGATAACAAAATGCTCCTGCTGTGAACAATAATTTTGTAGAGCTGGCTAACCCAAACCACAAAATTATTATTATTATTTTTTTAACTTACAGCTAGTGGTATTATTGCATGCAGACAGTTTTTTAGGTTTTATCTGCAGAAGGACAGTGATATTCATTGCTGTGATTTCTGACATTTCCCTGTTCAACAGTTTTCATTGGAGATACCTTTTCTCAAAGCCTGCGTGTATCCGGGAGTGAAATTTTTCAAGTGTAATTTCTCACTGCTTTGAGCCGCACAAATAAAATACATTTCCAACACCTCAACTGTATTTGGAGAGGCATTACAAAATTGTTATTATTAACACTGGTGCCTCTGACTTTCACAGATCAACCTCCTCATCTTCATCCATATCATTGAAATTCTTGTGTCAAAACTTCAAGCGCACCAAATGAGATACACAGATTACAAGTTCAGGTGAGTTCACACATAAAAACACTTTTCCGTTTACTGCACTGTGGTGATTTTTTCCTCTATTTATTCTGTGCTCTCTCTCTCATTCAGGTTGGCTAAATCGACTCTAACCCTGATCCCTCTGCTAGGCATCCATCAGGTGGTCTTTATCTTTGTGACAGACGAATCCACCAAGACCACCATCGGCCTGCGCCTCACCAAGCTCTTCATCGACCTCTTCCTCTCCTCCTTTCAGGTTGGACTCTTAAAAGAAGAACTGGAACCTGAGTGCCAATTATTACTTTCACTAACAAACACCACACACCATTTATCAAAACAAACTCAGCGTCAGCAGTCTAGTTTGGGAGAATATCTTAGGTCATTGCAAGCAGGCAGTGAATCAGAGAGAGAAAAGGAAGCATACTATTTGTTTGCAGGGAGAGATGTAGGAGATATAGTCTTTGTTCTCAAATCTCATTTTAAGATGATTAAATGGAAGACGCAGTGCATCTCACATTCACAGCAAACCATGGAATTCTTTCATCTGCTCAGTGATCTGTTCAGGCATCTGAGCATCTCTGCGTTCCCCCCCCCCCCCAGACAACTGAGAAGTGCTGTATTTACTAATGTGTCAGGAGGGATTACATGAACATAATGTGCTGTCTACGCTGCTACCTGGCTGTGACCCACTGTGACATAATGACCACAGTGACCTTTTTCACTCTGAGGACACGGATGACGTGTTGAGATTACAGCCAACAAACAGGGAGAGGCAGAGAGAGAAGAGGATGCTGTGGGACTTTCATCTTAAAACACAATATACTCTTAAATGAGCATGTTAGTGTAGAAAAATGACTCAGTGTTGGTTGTCTCCACAGGGACTCTTGGTGGCCATCTTGTACTGTTTTGTCAACAAAGAAGTGAGTCCCCTCATTTGAACAACAAAATATTTTTGTCAACCCCCTGACTTTTCTCCTGTTCTCACATGAATAACGTTTACTTTTGCCTCCATCCTTGCCTCAGGTGCAGTCGGAGATTCTGAAGAAGTGGAAGCGCTGGAAGCTAGGGAGGAACATCGAGGAGGAATACCGCCACACCTACAGCAATACGCCCAACACGAAGACAGGCAGCCTGTTGAACCACGTCTCTCGATTGCCTCACCTCCCGGACATCGCCAAAACCTCTGCTCCAGTCTGCAGCCCCGAGGAGAGGCACATGCTTGTGGCTGGCTGCCATAACGGTATGGTCCACGTTAAGGAGGTGGGCCATTGCACCTCTCCGCTGCACGAGGGAACCATCAGCAATTGCACCCTGGTGGAGGACATCAGCCTTACGGACAAGGTGCAGTGCTATGAGGTTCAGAGAGAGAACGAGCCACCTGCGAAAGACACTGGGAACGAAAACTTGGTGAAAAAAGCTGGAGGGCTTTGAGCTCTCACCTGTCTCTGACATAACTGCCCTGGGTGGCTGTGAAGAGCTGGGCTGATAGAGTCATTCTGTCAGAGCGGTCTTTTGCTCAGAGATCAGTGTCACTGGGAGACCGAGCAGCACTTAGCCCTCTCCTCAGCTTGAGAATGGAGAACAATATGGCAGACATCCACGCTGAGGGGTCTAATCTGCTGTGAGCTTTGTGAATGGATTTCCTTAGGTGTTTGTCAGACAGTGTAAGAAACTGCTGCATGTTGAACGATGCAATAACAGCATCTCAAGGCAAGCCATGTACAATAATATGAAGAAAAACCCTGAAAGCTTAAACAGCAACAACGGCAACAAAACAAAACAACAACAACAACAACAACAAAAAAGACACAGGGTCCTTGCTTGAGCCTCTGCTTTAATTTGCGCTTTGCATCAAATGTGTGTTTTGTGGTACTGGAGGTTAAAGACAAACTGGATGTTGAACTGCATACACAAAAAAAAAGACCAAACAAGTGACACAAAACAAGAGCGTAGGGAACAGGGGAGAGGAGACTACTTTTTTTTCTTTGCTTTGCTCTGATATTTGTAAATGGTTTTTGTCTATACTGACTTTGATGAAAATGTACAGAAAAAAAGAAGAAAGATTCTGTTGACTGTACCTCATACAGTAAAGTGACCACAGTGTTGTTCAAGTGGCCCCATTCAGGGCCCATGGGAAACTGGCAGCTGCTCTCACCAGGTCATTCCTGACTTACACATAGACCTTAAAGCAGGTCAAGAGATGGCATGGGATGAATTATAAATAAGCTAAAAAATTATCATCGCTTGACTTACTTTGGTGTTTTACAATAAAAATAAAATTTTTAATATAGGTCTAAACCTTGGATAATGCTGAGTGCTACAGTTATCACTGTGTACATGTGCCAGGTGTGTTTTCAAGGGGAATAGTTGCCATTAAATATGTTTTCTTTCCCCCTTTCACCATCAAGAAATTGTCTGACTCACACGCCTTGGTGTACAATATGAACTTCTACACAGTAGCCTACTCAACCCCTGAGATGGAAGCTGATAGGGGGAGAGAACTGTGCACTCAAATCAAGGATAAAAATACACAGCATATAGACATGACCTGTAAAGGCACGCATGCATAAAATATGAATCCAACAGTGACTCAAAATAGCATGTCACCTCTGGCACAAGGGTGTTTTTTGTGATGCTTAATATATGTGCATGCAAGATTGCGCAGATTTAGTGAACTTAAGCTGTAAGTTGTGCGTGCCGCATGGTGCCATCACATCTGTGCAAGCGCCAAAAATGTCAGTTAGATTGTGCTATGACTGCATGTGCCCAGTTACTCTACAGACAGTGTTTTCAGTATTCAGCCATATTCTGTGTCTGCAGCTGCTGTGGACACTGAACAAAACTCTGTGCTCTAAAGGTAGAACAAATCCTCTCTGATAAACATGCTAGTGACAAAGAAAGCTAAATTAGCAGTAGTGGTACATTTGCTTCTGAATACATTGCATTATTATTATTTTATTTTTTTTAAAGGGAAGCTTTTTTTTAAAAAAAAAAAAACAGTTAACCTTTGAGTTGCTAAACATTTTGCCAGAACTAACTCAACTTGACTTTTGTATGTATGACTATTTGCACAATGTTAATTTATAATTGCTCAATACTGTGTGTACATATGTGTTCAAACAGGTGATTTATTAGATTGCTGTCAATATATTTCATGAATGTGTCCCTGTGTATGTATGTATGTGTGTGTGTGTGTGTGTGTGTGTGTCTGTGACAGTATATTTTCAGGTGGGTATGTATGAATGTGTATAGTTTCATTATTCAAGATTTGTGTATGTGTTACAGTAGGACAAATCACTGGCTGCAGCCAGAGGAGCAGTGGGTTGATATAAACCAGTGCAACTGGCTTCACACAGAGCATTGAGGTCATAGGTCGATATGAGTCAGTCCCACTCTAGTATGTGCGGTATCACACCACAGGATATTCCCAGAAGTCATGCCTATATAAGGCATGAGGAAGACACAGCTCTGTTTTATTATGGAAGCCAGTCTCAGTGTCATTTTGTTTTTTTCAGAGTTAAATTGAAGCACAACAGGGGCGTGTTTGTCATTCAGACAATAGTTCTGTGCATTTACACTTCAGCCAGGTGCTGGTGTTGAGTCTGTAAAAAAATTGCAGAATGGGGCTATTTTTCATCAACATCTGCTTAGGATTGAAATAGAGCAGGTAATAGATATCCAGTACTCAGAATTGAGCTGGGCGCATGACGCACACCACGGCGCTGCCAGTGCTCAGATGTGAATTTGCAGTGTTTTTCTTGTTTTGCAGAGCAGGAGAAATAGTTCGATACTGACACGGCAACAAAGGAATGTTATACACCTTGAGTAAAATAGAATTCAATAGAGTTTATAAGTATATTGCTGATTTTTATTTCAATCGAAAACATGTATTTTAAGCTGTGACCATTACCATGTATGTTTTTTGAAACCAGCAGCTTGGGTCACTCCCCTTTCTGGACCAAAGTGGTTCTTGTCTGAATGTATTCTTTAAAAAGGCCTAAATCAGTATGTCCTTTTTTCTTTTCTCTTAAAGGTGGTTATGTAGAGTATATTTGGTGTGAGAAGCCAATCAGTAAAAACTGTGTTAAGGTGTATACAGTTCATATTGTGTCCACTTATCAAACCTTGTCCAAATAGTGAAAGAATAAATTACAATGTATGTGAAAGACTATTTTAACTTTGTGTTTTTTTGTATTGGTGAACATTCATGGTGTTAAAATAAATAGAAGAAAGCATGTCCAGATCAGTTTTCTCAGCTTCTTGATGATGTAGGCTGCAGTGGCTAGCTGGCTGGCTGAATACCAGGTTGGTTTATAAGGGAGGTGAGTATTGATTTTACCCCAGGGTCAGGTGCTGTTTGATAGCACACACTGTTCCTTATCTTAGCCCAGACCCACTGGATAGGTCACCTCACTGACTTTTTAAAACCGCTCAGGTTCAACATTCCCATATCTTTAAGGTGCCTGTGTACTCCATCAGAACTGTTTGTTGGATGATCGAATAGCTTCGGAGACTCTCTTCCCCTATACCTTTCTGATAAGATTGGAGAGGGGGTCTGTGTTTGAACATTTCTTACGTTACTTTCTGAAAAATTCAATGGCAATGTTAAGTAAATTCAACAGGCTTTAATTTGAAAGACAAAATAAAAAAATATAAGCATAGACCTGAGAAAATACACAGCAATAAAAAGCCCAAAACATTGACTCAACAAAATGTAACAAACTGTACAATAAACATGCTGTCATAGGGCCTGTCAGAATGTGTTTCCCTCCCATTTCAACTAGCACCCTCTCTCTGTGCTTAGGGTTAGGATAAGGTAACATGTTAAAGTTAGGGGAAACACATATGGATGGGGCAACAGACTTTGACACAACACAGCATTCAGGTGAAAGTGATGTGCCAGAAAGATGAAACAACATTTTTGTCAAAAAAGGCCTCAGACTAAGAAAGAGACAAGACCAGGGCTGCAGTTGAAAAGTCTTTTTTGCTTGGTAAAATGACCTGGAAGTATCTAAGTGGCAGCCATGATAAGAGTTGGTCACATACTCTAAATGAAAAGGAAAGCAGCTTCAGTGCTTCCTATCTTATCTCCTTTAACACTTGGTCTTCCTTTACGAAAGGAAAGGAGATAATGCTCTCCCACAATTTCTTGCTGCAGCAATAATTGAAGTGACGCACCATTGTAGTTTTACCTATGAGTTTCACCAAGGCAGAACCACGTCAACGTAGAAACAACGGAGCATTGTGACACATCCAAAAGTTATGGAAATCCTTGCATGATCGACTGAGCTTCAAATCCACAAATATAGTTGAGTTCTTCTTTTTCAAATCTGTACACAACAAGCATATTGAATTTCAAATTAACAATATCATCATCATAACAAAATACAATATACATACATGTCATTTCACTTAATCCCCTTCCACTGAGGAATGCACAAAAATTAATTTTCTCTACTTAACAAATATATAAAAATGTCAGTCTCCCAACAACAACTGAACAATTTACTCGGGCCTCTTGTTCAGTTCGTACTGGATCCAGTACAGATCTGGGAGAGAGATTCCCAGATCTGACTCAACTCTGGCCAGATCTAGTATGGATCCAGTGTGGATCTGAACCTGATGCAGTACAGATCTGGGCCAGATCCACTAAGGATCCAGTATTGATCTGGGCCAGATCCAGTGT
The DNA here is from genome assembly GCF_002814215.2 of Seriola lalandi dorsalis. Taxonomy (NCBI): domain Eukaryota; kingdom Metazoa; phylum Chordata; class Actinopteri; order Carangiformes; family Carangidae; genus Seriola; species Seriola lalandi. The sequence continues at coordinate 712,118 of NW_019524793.1, forward strand.
GGATCAAATATGGATCTTTGAATCTGGGCCAGAACTGGGCCGGCTCCAGGCTGGATGAAGAATTTTTTATGGTGATCAGATCTGTACTGGATCTACATCTGGCCCGGAGGATCTGGGCCAGATTTTAGGATGGCTCGTACTAAATAATTTTTGTCCTATCTGGGATAAACCTACTTATGTCTGAATATAGTTTACTTTGGTCTCTTGTTCAGTTCCTTATTTTTTTTACTTAATTGTTGTTTTAATGGCTCAACTTTATGTACTTGTGTATTCCTTTCGTGTTATCTTATTTCAACATTTCAATCCCATTTGTTTTGTTCTTGTGGTTTGGAAAGTAATATTTATTGTCCATGTGTTATATAAGCAATATCACACGAGAGGGAGTGATGTAGCTACTGAATATCAGCACGGCAGTGATTCGTCATAGGTACGGAGCCGCAGGCCGAGTACCTCGAGTGATACTGACCTCGAGTGTGATATTGCTTTTATACAACAGTTCTACAAACGCCATATTAATTAAATAAGGAACAACAGATTATGGTTTGTTTGTTTATGTCATCATTAAATCAGCTACGCAAACACAAATAGTTCCGCAACAGGACTGTTGCTAAGCAACACAAACATTTCCCTGACACACACAGTGTGCACTAGCTTGCTACTTTGTCTACATACTCAGTTGTGCGCTGAAGTACCAAGGCTTCTTCCCTTCATCCTCTTCTTACGACCATACATCGTTTAATTAAAATGTTATCTCTGGAAATATATTAATCTTTGCAAAGTTTGTTACAATCTAAGATAGATAAAGACCGTTAATGTAACAGTGATTAATGGTTAACAGACCACCTGTGAAGCGGAGTGATACGTGTAGTTAAAAGTCCCACTGCTGTTGTACTCTATATCACCACTCATAGAATGTCTCACTTCCAATCAAATTATTTGGTCGGAACTAACTGTTGTATAAACTGTTGCGCAGTTATCTTTTCCTAATTCATTATATATTCTTATATATATAGTTTTTATTTTTACTTTTCGACCGCAGCCAGAGCACAGACTATGCCATGGGGATTACTGGTTCAAGTCTCGGTAAGCGGGTAGACCCATAAAGTTTTAAAATTTTTTACCTGCTCTGTCACTTACCAGCCCTTCAGTGTAATTCATGAGACTCGGTCCCAGCGTTTAAGTCCAAGGCTGAATTTCCTTCACAGTCCCACGGTGGAGCCAATGCTGGTCTGGCTTCACGGAGTTGGAAGAGAGCCCTACGAGCGGCTAAATGGCTCCTGCTTGACTCGGAATTGGCTTTTCTTCTGCGCCATGCGTGAGTGACTTGATTGCGTGAAAGACTAAATACTGTTACATGTCTGTTTTCATAAGATTAACTTGCTAACTTGCTGTGACCCATACAATGAATTTGTTTGGCAAATGTTGCTATCGCTAGCTGGCTAACTTTCAGCATTACCGGGGAGTATATCACGGCTTGTAAGTAATGCTAACGTGGGCTTCTAAGTAATTATGCTAGCGTGGGCTAATGGTTGTGGCTGGATTGTTTTTTTTGTTGGCTGTGTACACAGGGTAACTAATCAACGGAGCCCGGAAGTGTGGGCAACCGAAGCATTTGATTTGTTCTAACATGGTGGTAGTTGCAGGGACAAATATTTCTAAAACCCAGTAGCCCACTTATGCATCACCTTTTAACTGCTGTGTCTGTGCATTGTGGTTTTGGCTTTGAAATATTTGCATTTGCATCACAGATCATTGGCAGCCAGATTATCATTTTCAGAAAGCTATGACAAAAAGAAAATGTCATTCACTTGTACTGTAACAGCTTAGCCAGACTTATACTCTCTGTAAAAGAGTCCCCTTGACTGCTTCTTCAGCAATGTGCATTTAATGTAAGAAACACAGATGTCAAACTCAACAAATTTTTCTGCACATCCACACCAAAATAAGAGTGCTGTGTGGAGCAAAGAGAGAAACATCCAGTGACAGTGGACATTTTCAACACTACCCGATTTCTAATGTAACAGTGTTGGGCAGAGCTTGTATATTTATTTGCAATTAGTGACATATTGTTTGCTTTAGCAACTAATGGCCTATTTTAGCAGGAAACAATTTTATGTCCTTTGGGTATAAGAAGATGGGAAGTGTTGGAAAAAGCATGCTCTCTGTGCTCCATAATGCTCGAGGAGTAAATATATTGGGGCAATAGATGTGATGTTTATGTTTTCCCCCTCAGGCCTGTGAACTGGGTTTGTCTCCTGATGTGAACAAAGAGCTTGTGTGTGACCTGGCCGTAAAGCCAGTGAGTGGTTCTCCACCCTCAGCTGTCTGACAGGCTTTCAGGGCGGCTTCGTGGCTCTCGTGCTATCATCACCTCCCAGGATCCTCAGCATGGTACAGCTGGTGAGGCACAGTGCACAGACGGCATGCATTTGTGAATTTTTTTTTTTTTCTTTTTAATTTTTTCAAGCTTTTTGTGCCTTTTAATGATAGTGCAGTAGAGAGAGACAGGAAATGTGGAGGCAGAGAGAGGGGGAATGACATGCAGGTAAGGGCTTGTCCGATGCGGGACTCGAACCGGGGCCATCTGCAGCGAGGACTATATCCTCTGCCGGGGGGGCGGATGCTCATCCAACTGAGCTACTCGACGCCCCCAGCTACTGAAATTCTATATGAGCAGTACAGGCAAATATTACTTAATTAGTTAACACTGCGGGTGAACTGTTACATGTGCTCCAGACTATATGAAATTATTACATCATAAGGGATAACACCAGTGTTTAAAAAATAATTCTAAGGGCATAAGCTATCAAGCTATATTAATATATGTAACATCAGTGCTGCCATAAAGTTCTTAATGGGTTGTAAGAGGTAATTTTCTTCATCTGAAGAGGAAATTGTGTCAAGTTGGTTCAAAGCAGCAAAGTCACTGAATATACTGAATTGTAATAGGCAAGCTTTTCAAAACAAGCCTCAGTTCTGCACTTATGACATCGAAAAGAGTACAAACGTAAGAAAATAGATATATTGCATCTGCTAACGTGAGCATGAAGTCTGCTTTTACAAAGTGTGTATTGCTACTGGCTTTTCTTGTCTTATTCCCTTCTCTTGGTCGTCCTTGTCTCTCTTTTTCTGTATCTATTTGTCCAAGAGTGAAAAAAGTTATGTAGAATGACAAAGAAAGTAAAACAATGTTTCCTTACTTTTGCAGTTTGGAAACAGTCACTGAAAACTATTAAATGCATTAGAGGCTTATCTAAACTGCTCTTTGCTAACTTGGTTTTGCTATTGATCACTGTAAATTCTACAGAGTCATCAATTACCAGCCTATTTTATTGTCGTATAAATCCCCTGACCAGGCAGCTCCCATTTATCACATCACTCCACCCACACTGAGTGAGTGAGTGAGAATGGGCACAGCTGATTTCTGGAGCAGTTCTTACAAATAAAAATAAGCAATAATCTGAAAAACTGGACTTTTTTGCGTTGACAGCATTTATGTTACCCCAAGATTATTTTAAGTCACATTAAAAACTGTTGGAACACAACTGACTTTAAACCAAAAAGATATGTGAAAAGCATTTTACACCGTGGTGATCCAAAAATCACCATCCAGACTTTAACCATGCACTGATGCATGCTATGAGCAGTAATGTGTGTAGATTTTCTCTAAAAAGAAAGGAAGTGATATTAAATTTATTAATTTAGAAATGACCACAACTGCATAAACAGTTCAATGAAGCAGGTACATGGGCTAATTAATCTGAAAGTAAACAGGTTTTGGAAGTTGTAAATCAAAAGTAATTGCCTCTTTTAAATGGAAATTAACAAACTTGATGTCAACTCATCAAATAAAGTAGTAAATTCAAATATTCAACAACCCAGAACTACAGATGCTTGTCATATCATTTTTGTGTCAGCCTGTGAAAGCATGACAAATACAAAAGTGTTGCTGGTCTACACAAAAACATTTCCCTCATGTTTCAAGCGTGGCACGCTGCTCAGCTAAATTAATATTGTTTACTCAGAGAGGCAGGATTCATGGGTTTGGTTAATGCATGAGCTTCATCATCAGTCAGGTTGTTAGAGCTCATTAGCTGTGTTTGAGAAGTCGTGTTATCGCCTCCCTCATGCAGAGCAGAGTCCCCTGGGTACACACACTCTGGGTCGAAGCAACCCAATCTACCAAAGCTACTACATCCCCATGTAATATGAAGAAGACTCCCTCACTCACTCTCACACACACACACAGCGTCATCTGAGAGACTCCCACCCCAACCCACCCCCTCACCACAGCCTATTAGTCTGTCAACACCTCTGCACAGTCTGGTCACAAGCATGCCAAATTAAATCAACTGAATGTGCAATCAGATTATAGCCATCAAACACAGAATAAGTTGAATAAATCCAGTATCTCGGACCGTGTGGTGGTTGAAGCGGAAGCACTGAGGCAGATTGACTGATATGGTTCAAGGTAAATTCACTGGCCTGGATGTGAGTCTGATAACCAAAAGCTTCTCTTAGAGGAGGATTAAAAGAAGGGCTCTCAGTACACATTACCATTCTGTGTTCAGCAGTGTGGTTCAAAATAGCCAAGGGAATAAAAGGCCATTGCTGATATCCCACAGTAGCAATTCCAGCTCCAATTTTATTTTAAAGGAATAGTTCAACCTTTTGGGAAACTATTCCTTTGAGTCTGCAAAGTGGGAATCAATCAGCTGCACACTGGCCCCATCTCAAAACTTCCATTCTTAATTCAAGCTGTCATGTCAATTTAACAGTGAGAGACATTTTTTTTCTCACCCTCTATTTGCTTGTCATTTCAAGAGGAGATTAGAAAGACAGCACTCATCATAATCTACTCAAATTAGGATGTAACTGCTGTAGTAATAGCCTCAAAAAAGCACTGACAATGATAGAAAGGCAATTTTACACATGCTATAAATGGTTCCTTCAATTGCTTTCATCCTGCTATTATTTAAAAGACACTAATTCGCTTCTATTGTGTTAGAAGTACATGCACAGTTTGAACAGTCTGTTCAATCAGTCCCATGGCTGATAAATGACTTGATAACTTTGCATAACAGTTTGTGATTGTCAAACACAACGGAGTGCATTTGAGAGCAGATGACACATGAGTAATTGGTGTCTGTTTTGTTTTGTTTTTTTTGTTGTTTTTTTGTTTACACTCGCTGATTCATTCACTCCATTGGACAAGATACATTAATAACAATGGTCATAAGACTGTGAGGGAAAACAATTAGACATTGACCAAACATTATCCAATGTGGATTATGATGCAGAATGTATTCAGTATTACATTCCTCATTGCTTACTGTCATTGAGAAGCACTGTTTGGTAATGTGATGCTGTAATTGTACATTGTAGTTGATATTTGAATGTGTCTGACAGTACCATAAGTGCATATATGTTTTAGCTGTGGTGGAGCTTAGATTCCATCTGGATCAGCCTGAGGAGCTCCATGTAAAACAAGGACAGTGTTGTTTTGACTTGGTGCTGAAAATTGTGTCCATGACTCAAAAGTGACAATAAAGATGATGGAGGACACCACTGACTGCATGCGGTTTACTCTAACTCTGCATAACTCTGCCCCAAATGAACTTTGTCCTTGTTTCTTTGTCAGCAAACCACTTCACATCTGCCGTGTCTCATCTGGGTCAAAAAAGCAACTCAAGCAGCAACAAGGTGACAGATTTGTCCCTCCGCTGAGGGAGGTTGCAAGGTGAGGTCAGAAAGAAACTTTGCCTCAGGATCAGAAAAGAGGAATGTTCCAATTCTGTGGCATCCTGTCAAATGTAATGGAACAATTAAGGATGAACATATTATGTTATATTTACTCATTATTTTTTGCCACCAAACTATTAAGTCTGGTTGGACAATCGCGAACAAGCCACAAACCTGATGAGATTTAAAATTCAGTTCACAATTTATTTAATTCAACTGAATGCATATGGATTTCCTGCATTTTATTTGGGCAAAACACTCCATAAAGAATAAAAAATACGCCCCCAAGCTTTCATCACATTTCAATATGACAGATTTCTGGGTAGTTACTATTACGTGCTTCAGTCTGATTTACAAAACCTTACGACAAGGAAGTTAGCAATTATGGCCAAAGGCAACCCTCCCAAAGAGTTTGGGGAGCCAAACTCATGATGCTGTTTTTCATGGTTTATCTGGGAACTGACAGTAACCATAATCGAGTGGGCAACTGGACAGAGTTTCCTAGAGAGGCTCGCACCACCACCTAACCTCAGGCAGCAACAAATTAACTGCTGTATCTTCGAAGACTGTTGAGCTTTTTCAGAGATTTTGTTAAGCTCCCTTCGAGCTCTTTGTGTCAGCTTTTACAATTCTCACTGTAAATCTGTCCTGATCATTTCTACTCATGGCATCTCCTCTGCTTTATTTTTTCCATCTATAGGTCTGTCTAGATGAATCGATACCCTGCAAAAATGCTGATTTCTGGCAAAGCTAAGTATTGGCCCACAATATCTGCAGGTGAGATCCAGTATGGCTGGAGGCAAATAGACCAGTAATTTTCTTCCATTCACCAGCAAGGATAGTGAATCAGAGCCTGGTTGTGTGCTCAATGCCTATATTTTTCACATGAGGGTGATAAAAGTCAGATGATCCGAGTGTGGACAGCACGAGGTGTTGGGGGTGAAAATGTTTATCTTGGTTTACAGGAGGACAAATATTCCTCTTAACTCCCAAAGGCTACTGGTTTAGTTTTATGGTTTACTGTCATGTGTACTGAGAAAAAAAATCACATTATATAAGACCTAGGTCAATAGAATACAAACAAGTTGTTACTCCTGCCCTGTCACATTTGCCTACATGTGTGCATGCAATATATTAATAATTTATGTTGTACTAAATGTATGTACAGGAAAGAATGGAAGAATGGAACCGATTTTAACATAAGGCTGCAACATAAACAAAATTTGAAAAAGTGATTGTCATTGCACTCTATATCTAACTGATCTGTCACATGGACATCTCTAAGTATTCTTTTCTAACGGGTGCTTCCTGCAAGCCCATATAATTTCTTCAAACACTGTTGTTGTTGTTGTTGTTGTTACAGTTGTTTACCATGTTTTCAGAATTTATCAGATATGACAAGACTTCCAGCAGCTTCACCCTGAGGCAGCGGGAAAGCTGTCTGAAAACTGGGCTGCTATTGGTGACAGAATCCTTTCGTATGCCCAGCCAGAGGGAAACTGCCCTGAGTGCTAAATGACATGACACTAGGTAAGATATTTTTAATAGTAAAATTTCATAATCTATAAGAAAATAACAATTGAAAGTTTAGATGCATTTTTTTTTTTTCAATTAGACTGTATTTCAGACTTTACTAACATGGTATCGGTTGGTAAATATAACTTTGCTGTTTGCTCTATTACTGGATTCACAATGTCCAGTCTTTACTCCAGTACCCTCGCCTCCATCTCTGTTGCAGTTCCAAACTTACAGTATGTCCCTCAAACAGCCTATGTAAAATCAACAAAAAAAATTCAGTCCTCATAAATTACTAAATAACACAAAAATAACACACACACTGGGTCAAGGCAACCTATTTTCTTCTCACCCAATTGTGTCTGTGTGAGACATTTGTCAGCGCCAGCCTTACAGTGATTCCTGTAATAGTAGTATTAGTAGTTGGTAATAGTGATAGTAGTAGTTGGTCGTTAGGGACTCTTAAATTCAGCCTGTAAATTACCAGCAACACACTCCTGCTTTAAAACTATACTAAAGTGATATCATCATTATTGTTGGGTATTAAATTTAAGCTGTATCATATTTCATTACAGTTAAACTGCTTGGCTCTTTATTATCTAGATTACATCATTAAAAGCTATGTATTGGATGTAGAAGTGCACATCATTATAAGATAAAACACCAAAATTGAGGGACTACGCCCTGACTGGAATGGATTTTCCTGCCTACCAAAATCAATAAGCCTCGTGACCAGAAGCGGACACCTTGACATCTGTGCGACCTTCTTAATGGGAGTCTCTGACCAGACTATGACCTTCTTATTACAGTGTCACATTCGTCGATCCACCTCTCGCCTGAAGGACCAAATGTAACTTCCTGCTTGAGGTTTCATGACCACCTTGATGGTCTTACAAAAGACTTAACGAGAACATGATATGTCATTTCCATCTGGCCTTCAGTACAAACTGTTGAACGTCGAGCAAGAGGGTACACTAACGTCACAATGTTGTTGCTACCTGCTGCAGTTTCACAGTGAGGGAACAGGTTCGGTGAAGAGAGGTTGCCAGGAGATTAAAGCTGTCTCCCCGGCTTTCAGCAGCTTGATATGTGAATACTGATGCACAATGTAACACCGAACCCCCCTGGCAGGAGATGTTGACAAACAAGCTAATAAATTAATCTTACCTGTTGGATTTGGACTGTCCGCTCATCTACAAAGCAGGTTGTTTCAGCAGTAAGTCAGAAACCTGCATGCTTTGAATTCATGTCTGCTCATTAATCCTCACCATGTACCAGGGCCCACACTAGTGCTAAATCCCCGGCGCCAGCCCCAGTGGACTGTTGCAGACAGTGATAGCCTGACTGAGATGCTCCAAAGAGTGGTCATCCACTGATGTTGTGTTTCAGTCAGAAACTTCTTTAGTGTCTGGTCAAACTGGATTTATCTTCTGCTCTCCTGAGTGGCACTCACAGATGAGGTGAGAAAAAGTTCAACTTAATACAAGACTCCTAAATCTCAACAAATAGTAAAAGATTTCAGATTTGCACTCAGAAGGAATCTGCTTGTTTAGCCTTTACAAGTAGTATTTCTCTCCTCAAAATTTCATCCTTCATGATACAGTTTAAAATGCTTGTTCTATTGAATCGGGGGGAAAAAAAACTTTTCATCTCAAGACCCTGATTACACAACAAGCTATTGCCCCTTCACCATAAAGCCACATCCTCTGACCACAGACTCCTCTCTCAGTGAACAGCCTCTCTGTGACTGATCTGTCTGCCTGTATAATCTGAGGAATAAGATGTATTAGTCCACTCATCTGAGACGCTCACACTTTTATCCGTGGTCCCACCTCTAGTATCAGCCGGATAAACAAGCGGTTCACTCTCTATCAGCCGTTTGTTATCCCATAGTATCAGTGGGACTTACTCATGTGCTCCTTAACAGTGATGTATGTCATTACTGTGATAATAACATGTCTGTGTGTCTGGCCAGTTGGAAACAATAAACTAGTGAATGTGCATCTACACAGTTTCTGAACATGATCAACTTTGAGAAGGATGGATGGACTAGAACCAGGCCGGTCATGAGCTAATCTAATGGTTTTGGTTTTTGCAGTTTGTTTGTGTAATAGATGAGGGTGACGGCAATTAGCTTAGAGGCAAAACATAGGTGGGATTTGTTTTGCCTTGTTATATTCGACGAGCAGTGTACAGTATATCTTTCTTTATATCTTACAACTGAGGCATTTTGCTTATGTAGCAACAACACATTTTTAAACAAGGGTAAGAGTGTACATCCTGGGGCATGAATGTCACGTCAATCCATCCAATAGCTGTTTAGACTCTTCACTCAAAACCACAAATGTCAAGATCATGGTGGTGCTAGAGGAAGTGTTGGGGATCAGCAAAGTCATTAGAATGTATCCCCAGGGGATCAATATCTGATTTGCACAAACTTTCATACCAATCCATACAATAGTTGTTGAGATATTGCATGCTAGACGAAACTGGTGGCTGACAGACCCAGGCTCTATGGATGGCATTGCTGTGACACTAACATGGCTGAAAATGTGATACTCTGAATAACTTGGAAGCAGCTCCTGTAGATAATAAACTAACCGATGCAGCTCTTATAACTCTAAGTAGAATAATGGATCCCAGAGTACACATAATACATAAAGGGTACTCAGAGGAAGCTAAAAATTGCCCTGTATTACTAGTGCTAAGAGCACTGACTGAGGATGTAACCACACTTGTAAAAGAAGTCAGCATTATTTGTGTACCATAAACAGCTCTGAACCTCCAGTCACACATCTCTTACTACATATCCCAAGCACTGAATCTCTTGTAATTGACATGCATCCATGCTAAAGTAATGTCTGCCTCATCTCTGCATGTGTCCAAGTGAGAGAAGAAAAACAAGCAGGATCCTGGAGCAAAGCAAAGCCAGCATTCCTGCAGCCAGACTGCAAATGGCAGAAAGCATGTCAGCTGGGAAAGAAAAAAAAAATAGTTGAGCACCGACTGTTGTTGAAGGCATGTAGTGGTTTTTGCCCCAAGAGTAAAATGGACATCAAGTCTTCTCTTATGTAAGGACCTTGTTGATTACAACATCCATTCTACCCACACATCCATTTATTTAGTTGGTGCAGCTCTCACAGTGCCGGTGGACTTTCAGAGGAGTTGTTGTGATGGCTTTAGGAGGAGTTCATCAATCGTAAACAGGCAGCAGTTAGGCACCTTGGCAATGAATGTGCAAGCACACTACATCTCCGGTGACAGCTTCTCATTTGTTACTTCACACCATTCCATTAGACCATCATACATCAGCTAATACAGTATTTACTGGATCATGCAGCACAATAGCAAGCCCCAGTTTTTGTCAAGAACATTTATGAACAGACATCATATCTCCTCATTTCAACAATGTATCAAGGTTTTCTTTCTGGACTCACCAATAAACCCAATACAGGGATAATCAATTTACTAGGATGACAAACGTCTACATGTTGCACTCCACGTGGAGACTGTTTATTACTTTCAAGGTCCAGTTTGACCTGTTTAAGACCAAGAAGGGGACTATTTCTTTTAATGGAAGAGTCCACTCTAGAGAATATGTACACTCTTATATGATGTCAGTCTTACCCTTTTGGTGTACTCACTGATCCAAACCTGCTTTAATGATTTTTTTTTGGGCCACTTGGGGGCAGAGCAATAAGCGTTGTGTGTAACATAGACATATTATCACCTTAGAAAGGTGATATGCATGTATGCTAGCAAACAATGGCTCATTTACACATTAAGCATACAAGGAGGAGTGTTTGCATTTCTCTGGAGTTCATGATAATTGTAAGTAGAGTTAAAACAATAAGTTGCTTAATCGACTAGTTGATCAACAGAAAAATAGACTGTTCTGGTAATCGATTAATCGATTTTTAAGATAATTTTCAAAGACGAAGTGAAGATTTGCTGCTTTTCTTTGTCATATAAGACGTCTTTGGCTCTGGGAAGTTGATAGACTAGGCAATTAATTGATCAATCAAAAAAAAAAATTACGTTAGAGATGATTGACTAATAGTGACCGCGTGGCACTGCCTGGCGCACCTATGGCACATACCTGCATCTGGAGACAGTGTGTGTGTTCTCATGTCAAGAGCCTCTGTCGCTGTTTGCTCTGAGATTTACCGGATTGTTATCTTTTGTTGTTGTTTATTATCAACAGCCAGAAATTTTTTACAATTGCTCCACCTGGAGCTGATGTAACCTACTGACCAGTGTGGCTTGTGTACTCGACTGGACGGCAGCCGGCAGCACAGTTGAGATTTATTGCGCTGAATTATAATCCTTTATTTATTATGAAAGAGGGTGATTTTAGATGTTGCTTACTATTTATATCAAAGTGACAAAGCCTACTGAACTTTGTATATTCTTGTTTTTCCTCTTTCCGTTTCTTTTCAGTTTTTGCTGGTAGGCTAAATCTGGTGCGTGGCGGCTTGTCTCTCGCTCGCTTTTTCTCTCTCTCTCTCTCTCCCTCTCTCTCTCACTCTCTTTGGCTCTCTCTCCAGATCTTCATATAAAAATGTAGGCCTAATGTTTAATGAAAACAAACAGTGGAAAAAAATAGATGCGCGAAAACCGCAAAATGGAAACATTGTTATAATTCTTATGGCCACAGCGGTCTATATGACGGCTATGGTGGTCAGAGGAATAAATGCTCAAATCTTGTTTTTATTTTAATATCTTCTAGGCTTCAGAAAACATAAAAAATATACATTGAGAAAAAGTCATGGACTGAAAGATGGTCTAAGAGACCATTTGAGTTTTTATTATCTAAATAACTTTGTTTAAATAAAAACTCAAATGGTCTCTGACCGTCTTTGCAGTTCTAGTGTTAACTGATAATGTAAAAATACAGGTTATAGTAGCAACATTTCTCACAATGCCTTTCCACCAATCGCAGAGAACAGGTATGAATATGTCAAGCTGGGTTGTATTTATTATCTAACTTATTGTCACATTTAATCAGAACATGTTCAGCTATGAGGCTTAAAAAAAAAAAAAAAAACTGCTTGTGGCAGGAAAGAAAAAAGTAGTAGTTTTAGTTCCTCCATCATGAAGCTGCTACCTATTTAACAAATAAATAATGTGCAGGTCAAACCACATTAAAAGCCAGAAATGGACATAAATCTCAGCAGGTTGCATAGCTGCATAGTGTAGAGTTTGATTGAATGTTCACTGACTGCAATTTTTGTCAGCTATGAAGAGGTCCCTGCTGTGACAGAGACTTTCATCACTCAGCAGTCTACATGGCCATGGGAACCAGGACCGCTGTAATGGAAAAGCTCAGATATGATGCAGTCAGGCCACTTGATTGTAGATGGAATCAGGCCACTATTTATGACTTCCCTCATTTGGTTATTGCAGGGTAACTCCAGCCCTGTATGGATGTATGGCATTAATGCTCTGCCCTGAGGTTAAGTGTTTCCAATCTGCACTGTTCAGAAGTGATGGAGCATCCTAAGAGATTCACAGACACAATAGTTGGCTCCTCTCTCTTGCTCTCTCTCTCTTATGCACAAAGCAGCACACATTATTACTTTGAGCATCACCTAGTTGCCTCAGGAGAATGAAAACTAGTTTGCCTTGCAGATTAAATTGAAACATAATAGATGGAGCTTCACATCCCAGATGCACAGCTCCTTAAACCCACTAACACAAAGAAAATATTGAAAAACAGCCATTTGCTCTGCTCACAACTTTTACTTAAATATCCATTTAACTTTAATATAATATTTAAATATAACATTAAATAGTAAGTAAATACAAACACTAGTGTCTGATGAAAATTGTATAAACCTTTTTATGAAGACGAAGTTAAGTGCCTGGAAGGAGAGCCTTACCAGATAATGTCTGGATCGCTCTCATTTCTGCTCACTCTCTGCAGTCCTTTAAGACAAAGCATCATAAAAATGGACAATTCACTAAACCCCTCTCCAAACAGTGAGTCATAGCTCAGCAACCATGTCATGCAGACGTGTCTGACATGGATCATCAACTGGTGAGGAGGATGTTTTTAACTGGGACCTGTAGCTTTAGCCTCAGTCTTTTAACACACGATCATATTTAGCCTTTTTATCTCATCGTCAATCCTGTTTCCTAAAAATTATGTTCACAGATTAGAATGAGCAATGTTTTCCTTCAGTCAATGAAATGCTACATTTATGTCCCACACCAGAGTCATAAGTAGGCGCTTTGGGTGGATGATAGATGTGTGAAGCGCATAACTTTGACACCAGAGATCAGGGGTTTGCTACTGTCTGTGGTTAGGTTTAGGCAACAAAAACTTTAATTAAGGCTGGAGAAAGATCCCGGTTTCAGTTAAATGTTAAACACTTTGTGTCTTCTGCGTTAAGTCATTGTGAACTTTTTCTTGTATAAGAACAGAATGTACCAAGCGCTGTGAGTGCCTGAATATTATATTGCAAAATCAAATAATTTGCCAGAAAACAAATGAAATGTTTTGTTACGTACATTTTTACAATTTGGAAAATATATTAACATAATTTCAATGTAATTTCTAGGAGGCTTTTTAACAATTTCTGCTGACAGCTATTTGAGCAGCTGAGAACTTAAAGTGGGAGCAGAGACACTGTATCATCTCGGTTATCTCAACTGATGAGGGCCATTCAGAGAAGAGTAAATGCAGTGTATCTGAGACAGAGTTCAGCTGTATTAAAGTTTGACAGAGTGACGCTAATTATTCTTTAAACGGCTTGAGGGAGTCTTGCTGTTGAATATGCTCAATGATCCCAAATGTACCATTAACACAGTCTAGAGTAATTAGAGTTATAGCTTATCAGTGGGTAGATACCATCATCAGTGAAAGCCCATATTAATGATAAACCATTTGCTATTCTCATTTTCTAAAAAATCATAATTGCATTTTAATATAGCAGGAAAGACTAAAGCATTAGGAACCTTAATTGCAATACAAGGAAATGATTTAATTATAAGTGAATGAGTGCTTAGAAACAGTGAGGGGGTAGATGTGTGTTTGTTTGTGTGTGTGGGTGTGGTGTCAGGCTGGGTTGCATGTGGAGGAAATTTCCTTAATATTAGTGTGTGTGTGTGTGTGTGTGTGTGTGTGTGTGTGTGTGTGTGTGTGTGTGAAGAATATAGAAGATTCTCAGTTTGAAGATTTTCCCTACTGAATCATCATTGTCGTAAACATTTGTTTTTTCCCTCAAGGATAAAACGATCTTGCATGTGGTAAACGTTATAATATAAGAGATGACAGTTGTTTGTACTGTACTAAATATGGCCTCCTCCACCTACTTGCTTAGCCCATGAGGTCTGACTTCCTGCTTTATTGGGTTATAAAAATTACAAAATATATCCATCAAGTGCAGCAAACAGATGGCAAATTATTCCAATTGCTATAAAGAGTGGTGCAGCTAAATATGTTTTAAATAGAGTCTGTTCCGAAATTGCTCTTTATGACGTTCAAATGTCGTAGGAACCTAGCGGCGTGTGAATAGAGTAGCATTTTCTGCACAGGACAGATAGGAGAGATTCACAGTATTACCCTAAATGTCGTTTTACTCCTCTGCAGTTGTGTTGTACTGAGATTAATCCTCAGCTTTGCAACATCAGCCCTCCCTGTTGTTCTCTCTTTGAATCTTCACTTTCAGTCACAGTAAGGTTTAGAGTGCCAGCCTCCGGTTCTGCTACAATGCTTTTTTTTTTTTTTCTCAAAAGCCCCAAAATTCACTGTGTGTCTGCCCTGATCAGCAAAATAACTGGAGCAGAGACACAAAGATTGTACAGATGGCATTGTCTCAAGAGTCTCATTTATCAAGGAGACAGAAAATTTTAGAGTAAAAGCATAAAGTAAAAGTTTAGTTGAGTTTATTTGTTTGCAGAGGTAACGAAACACAGAAACAAAACTTTAACGAAACATACAAACAAAACTTTAACAAAACAAAAAAACAAAACTTTCAGGATTGTGCTGTGGAGGTTTTAAAAACTGGATTATTGAGTAAAGCCACATCACTAAAAAAAATAATAAAGAAAATGATTAATATAATTATCAAATTCATTGGAGGAGTTCAATGTAATTACTTCACATAAGATTGGAATAAGAGGCAGTATATGTGAGGTTAAAGATATTTGTGACGAGCCAAATTGCTAATTTTACTGATGACACCAAATGGTTTTTGTTTATCTTACTGCAAAGTGAATGAGTATAGCTATTCTTTTTGTATGAAATAAGTATATACCATGAAATTACATTTATTCATATTTAAATAAAGTTAAATTTTAGCCATAAAAACACCAAAGTATTTTTATTCTATGGTGTTGTATTAGATATATATGTGTCAAATCAAACAAGGAAAAACAAAGTGGCATAGAAAGAATCTCACATTACATAAATGGAAAACCTATTTATGAGATTGTCCAGCTTTCTACTTCTGACGAGTCTCTGCATTTTTTCTCACTGTCACTGCTGGTCCTAATCTGTTTGACAGTGTCAGTTCCCAAGAACCTTCATCCTGACAAAACAGCCATTTCCTCAGACTCTGTGGTTTCTATATTCCACTGAACATGAAACTGACGTCAACATACTTCACAGTCGTGACAGTTTGACTCTCCAGCTTGGAGTTTGTGAGGCATGTGGGAGGACTGTGGTGATGGGAAGTTTACAAGGGATAGAAAGAAGCCAGGGAGTTATCTTTGGAAGGCAGGTTGTAATAATTCAGCGCTGGCACAGGAAACGGTGTGGTGCACACCTCACTGCCGTTTGAGTGGAATCAGGTGAGCAGTCCAAGAAGTGTGGAGTGGAAAAGGGAGAGCAGGATAATGTCCAGCAGCTGATTAAACACGTCCAGTGAGAAGAGAAGAGCACAGAGTGCAAACAGCTCCTGTACCGGTGAGGTCTGATTCTGCCAATCCGTTGCTTCAACATCTGTTGTCGACTGGCCCTCTGAGTCATCCGGACCACAAATAACACAAATAACAACTGTTACTGTGCGTTCATGTGCGTTTCTGCATGTGTAAGTACATGTATTCACATGTTCAGAATAGGTTCTTGCACTACAAGCATCAGAGACATCGATCTGTCTACGCATAACTAGAGATATGGATCTCGTTTTTTCTGTGATTAGTATTACAAATGATAATGGGCTCCATATCATTGCTCTCATTATCACTGTGATCATAAGTGAAGTTAGTGAAATATACTTTTGGTTAAGCCAGGCAGTCACTGCGGGAATATTTCTTCCAGATCAGTTGTTGTTTGATGTGCCGACGACTGATTAATCACCTGAACAATGAACAATCTGGCTGTCGGACCATCAGTTCGGTTTCTGGTGTGTTGTCTTGCAGTTTGAGCAGTTCCTCGATCTAATCCCCCACATGGCTGCTGCCAAAAGATATGTTATGAACTCCCATTGTTAGCTTGTTTTGTTGGTTTGTTGTTGAAGTAGTATTTTTCATGCTGTGGCATCATTGTGCAGTGATATAAAACTGAACTTGACTGAAGAACAGCTTCGTGGCAGAACAGCGCAACTCTCTTTTTGACAGCCTTATTGAGAATATTGTCTTCTTCTTTGAACAAAGTTTATTGGAATTGTCAGCTGTGCTGTGCTTTACATTCAGTGTGAGCACATGCGTCGTGACCGGTCAACTGATCCGCACAGTGTGAGCATTAAAGTTGCAGGTTCTGGTTGTGCAGATTTAAATTTTTGTATGACTTCCCTCAATACAAGATAAATAAAAATGCACAATGTCTTTCAAGCTTTAATTGTCAATGCAGTGCCATATAGTAATTAACACTATTTCATCATTGTGTTGATAAATAACATCATCAGGGTGGTGTAATGTTCTTCCAAAACTTATTTGAAACAAATTAGCTTTATATAAACACAATTTCCAGGTGATGGTGTTACTTGATGTGGACAGCTAGACTAACACATAATATAAACACACGCGTAACGTGCAGAACCATGGAGTTAAACCCACAGAGTGGATGTCTCTCATGTTCAGGTCTAACATGTTAACCTTAAAGCCATGTCGTAGTCGTAGTCGGCTCTGAGTCAGTTTAAATTAGGCACAGTCGTAACAGAGCTCTTCCTAATTTATGTTACATCATCAGAGACGCCCCAAGCCACAGGGCCGCCCTTCTTCACAGAGCCACACAGCCTGATCAGGACAGAAATAAGTGTTGAACAATCATAAAAGAGGTATTATTTCAGAAGATTATAGTTTGAATGTTATTCTTCCTGTGGCCTTGTTGTAGCTGTAATTTAAAAACGTAACAGAAGATTTGTGCCTGAGCCAAGATGCAATAGATGCATTTGAGACAAAAAATACATAAATATGCATAGTAGCTATAGCATGTATTTTGAATAACCTGTGCACCAATAAACAGTGATTTTTTTTATTTTATTTTATTTTTTTCTGAAACAAGTTTGTTTTCCAACAAATGAAGCCACAGGATTGCAAGTTAACTTTGATTTTGAATTATTTCAGTAGGAGATGAAGGACTTCTCCTGAATTATTTACATTTATAAAACAAAACAAAGCTTCAGAGTGTGCTTGTTGTTGATCGCCATGACCTCTTAGGGTAGTTGCTTAATTTCCAAGAAAAAAAAATCCAGATCCAGATACACCCACATTGCAAAATAGGAAGAATAGAAATGAGCCTATCATTTACTGAGTTTGCATCCGACAGTTGAAAGTGGTCTTATAAATTCTATTTATTTATGATATCAAACTAAATTGTAGAGCAACTGGAAATAAATTTATACTTATTCAGTTACATGTAGAATTAGAAAATACATCATCAAACAACACAGAAATGAAAAAAATTATATTGAAAAACATTTTTATTAATAAGTGGTAGTATTTGATGCAAAAAATGGCTGGCTTTCATGATTCTCTATTAAAATAATTCGTCACATACACACTTTCACTGTTCAAATATGCTCTTTTTGTACAAAGCACATAATTAGACTGAGGCATTTACCTCAGAAATATTAAGTTGCAAACTTCAGAATAACACTGTCAAGTGACCTTTTAGTTTTTCCACCAATATCTGTAGAATAGCTCAGGCTTCCTCATCTGCATTTCATTATGCAAAGGTCAACTAGCGTATACTTTATGCAACCCTTATCCCACCCTCACTTCAGACCCTCAAAAACCCCTTCCTACTTTATGACTTAAAAGGATACTCCAGCACTATTTTCTCTGGGCTGTTTTACCCTCCATGCTCCAGTGTTAACAGCACAGGTCGTGCCGTGGCTCAGGCATTACTCCTGACGAGATGATTGCTCTGTCAGCTGAAGGCTCTGTTTGATTATGCATGTTTTCATTTTGTTTTCGTTCAACACTATGCATGTAAACTGGTTCCCTGGGAATGTGGCAGTGAGAAAGGTGTTGCTAAGATGTAATTAATCTTTTTGCCTTGCTGTGGTCGACAGCATGAGGTGCTCTGCCCAGTGCCCATTACTAACAACATTGGCACAGAAGAGGCACTGATGAAAACAGCAGAAGGGCAGTGAGGGCGGTAGAATGATTAATAGAGAGTTGATGGCCTTTTCCTGTTCATCCAAATGCAAGGAGTGTGGTTGAAAAGTGGCTTTCACTTAAGTGTTTTGTGAATGGATTATTTCTCTGAGGATCATCATATGGAAGTGCACTCTTAAACACATTTAAGAGCATGTGATGAAAAAAGAAAAGTTGGTTTTACTCTGCAGACTTTTGTGCAGAGTGTGAAATTGCATAATTTACATGCTTCAGTTAATCCAAGGTAAAGATATTTAGTGTATCTGAAATCAACAAAACTGATGTAAATTAAATATCTGAAATTAATTGCAAATGCTTAGAGTGAATGATCACTCTGTATTAGTAGTTAAATGAATAATTTGACATACATTTATTCACTCTTTTACAAAGAGCAGATCAATGCCATTCAAATCTTT
Source organism: Seriola lalandi dorsalis (assembly GCF_002814215.2). NCBI lineage: Eukaryota > Metazoa > Chordata > Actinopteri > Carangiformes > Carangidae > Seriola > Seriola lalandi. Next base: position 731,338 of record NW_019524793.1, read on the forward strand.
GTGGTCAATATGAAGCTGCTGGTTATTATAGCATAAAGAGTGAAAACGGGGGAAACAAAATGCGGCTGCCAGCAACTTCAGTTTAGTAATTGTAATTCTGATTAAAATTTTTCACATTCACTCTGACATGTGATCAATCAAAAACAATTCTGAAAGGAAATGACTGATTACAAAAAGGATATGAAGCGATCCTGAAAAGGACATTTAGAATGTACAGCAGCACAGTTTATGGTGTCTTTGTATGATCCATTGGTGTGTTTTGCGGATGTGCGAGGGAACCGATTTCCACAGCCTTCGTTCTCATATTTGCCATACTGTACATGCAGTGAAAGGTGAGAGTTCATGCCTGTGCTTCTGCTTACTATAACCGCACAAACTGTTTTGTGGTGCCTGCTGGGGATCAGCATCGAGTGCTGGCAGCTGTAAAAAAAGGTTGCCAAGTGTTAACAGCCTCTCATACACAATAACATACTCACACAAACAAGCTCTTGTTTGTGTTTTTGACATTTTCACTCATCACTGTTTGAATGTCTTTTGTGAGAGTGAATCTCAGTGGGGATAATTAATCAATTAGAGATTTAAGAGGCTTGTTGTCCTCTGCTGAGTGGGATTAATGGGCCCATTTATGTGATGACGAGGCAGTGATTTCACTGGGGGCTATGAAGCTGTGGTAGATGCTGTAAGCAGACAGAACCATGGAGAGACCATGTCCGGGTCGCAGTGTTCATATCTCCACTTTGTTAGTCTACGATTCGGTACCTATCATGTTCTACCGGCTGTACCTGATAAGCACCGGCAGTGTTCCCATTCATTCATTCATTTGTGTGGATCATTTACCCGTTTCATTGTTTACCCCTGAGACTTTTTCATCCGAGAAACGCTGGACATAAAATGCAAATAACCCCAGTGATGAGAGAAGCTGATGTTCAGCAGCAAAGGCAATCATATCCTCCATACCAGCCGCTCCTGTATCTGAATGACTGCCATCAAGAGCCCATGGTGGGAAACATGCACACACAGAGTACGAAACATTCCATCACCTTTTTTGGCCTCATCTGGGTGCAACGTAAAACAAAGTGCACCTCATTACTTAAACCATCAAAATCAGATGTGATGCACCGTTGCTGAATAGCAAACCAAACACAATGATAAATCAGTCCAATTATAGCATTCAAATGCATAAGACACATCTGAAGTTTATTTTACTTAAAGTGGTGGTAGTTTACATTAGTTTAAAAGAGGATAACACAACTTCAGTGAGTGCATCAGAGGGGAATAGAGGATAAAACTGTAAAAATACTCAATTACAAGCAAAAGTTCTGCATTAAAGAATAAAAATGCAGAACTATAATCAGCATAAAGTATTCAAATAAAAGTAGGTGTTCTGCAGAGATGTGACCCCAGTGACTGATATATTATCATATAAGACAGTTAAATAATTGATACTGATACATTGTTGTGTAAGCAGCCTTTTATTGTTGTAGCTGCTTGAGGTGGATATACTTTTACCTACTGTATGTACAGTCAGTTAAGTTCAGTAGCTTCAAACTTAGGGATCGAGATTTGACAGTTGTTTTTTAATGATATATTTAACCTTAAACATAGAAGTTTATTGGTGAATTATTGTGTATTAGTGATTTCTTGGCATGTAAGCAAATTTAATTTAATTTTGAGCTATTTGTAAATATTCTACTTTATATTCAACTACATTTATTTGTTAAAGAACTTTTTAGTTTAAGAGTTTTACATACTAGACCTAATATTAGCTTATAAGATATTATATTAGATAAAAATAGCTCTACTTTGATAATTAAAAAAAAAAAAAACTTAACTTATTTTTGCATAAGATACATTTTGCAGTACTTTAAGAACTTGTATACTTTTACTTAAAAAATTTTGAATACAGGAGTTTTACGTAAAATAATTGAATACATGGGAACTGCAGACAATTCATAGAGAAGGTGACAAGGTGCCCCCAGGCAATGCTTTTTTGTGTAAAGGGTCATAAGCCAAAAATATTGGGG
>NW_019524793.1:733381-856297 GCF_002814215.2 Seriola lalandi dorsalis
GGGGGGTGGGGTGTCTACAATCTTCAAATATATATTGTATTTAATCATCTTATTGTTTTTTAATGTAAAACTTTAATCTGGAAAGTTAGCAGATCAGATAACTATATAGTGATGTTAAGAGTACAACATTCCCTTCTAAAAGCAGAGTAGAAGAGTAAATTAGCACAAAATAATCCAGTAAAGGAAAACATTGAATTTTTCTGCTGCATGAAAACAAGGTAAACTCTGTAATGGATGCAGAATAATGCTGCACTAAACTTAGCCGTCTTCTGTACATGGCCTGCTGCATCGCAGTGTGTCACCCTGAATACAGAGTGCTGAGACCTATTGACCCGTCACATTTTAACCAGAACATGTGCAGTCCCCTGTCGGTGGCACACAGCCCTGCTAATGACTAACATCCGTCTCCCTCAGGATTGCTTCTTTATCAGAGGCCAAGGTGTGAGCAAAACAATATCCAACTAACTCTGTCCTTCCGCTGTTTAATAGAAGAACCATATTAGGTTTGTAATGACAAGCTTAAAGACATCACCAACACACTGCTCCAGCTTGCTTTCAAAAGAACGTTTTATCTATAATGTCAGGTGCTATTTCCATCATCTGAAATATGCATTTAAAAGTGAATCTACTGTTTATTTTAAATCAAGCCAATTTGGCCACAGGGGCAGAACATACAGGCAAGGAAATGAAAGCAATTGTTTTATAATGTGGCCACAAAACAATATTTGACTGTTCTTGTGTGTTGATGGATAAAGAACTGTCCCCAGGCACATTCATGCAAAACATAAAGCTGAGTTAGAGGCAGGCAGAGGCTAGAAAATGTGACTTTATTTTAGAGATCTATTTGGATTAAATGTCAGGCCAGTTTAAAACAAATAAGGTTTAAGTGAAGGGGAACACTGCTGTGTTTGTTTTCATTTAACTCATTGCTTGTCTCACAAAGATGCATTAGCCTCTTTAAAGAGCCAGAGACATGTTACCATGAACATAAAAGCCGTTCAGATTTAATGCTTTCTGTATTGTCTCTGACTGAAATGTTACTGAAATATGTTTTTGTCATCTGCGGTTTCATGCTCCATTAAAACTGGCATAATGTTTCTGCAAATAAAGAGGAAAACACAGGAATGATCTCATCCATCTTAGATTCCTTAAAATGTCTTATGTCCTATTAACACAGACAGATGAATAAACAGAAACAGTGAACTTGAGTAGATTAAGATCTGGGGCTCATAATTAATAAATCTGTTTATAAGAAATCAATTTAATGATGTAAATATACAAGTAGCCAATGTGAAATAAGTGGAAAAATTTTTCATATAGTAATACAAATTGTAATTGCCAGTGAAATATTTTTATTTTTCTCATTTTGCCCAAAGTGACCTTTGCAAAAACTTTCAATTAACATTTTTGATATATATTTAATTGAATTGTATTTTGGCTTTACAATCCAACAACTGTATGCGGTGCATGTGTGACCCTGGAACAACTTTGTGCACATATAATAATGTTTGGACCCCTTTCTTTTTTAATCTGCATGTTATATTGAATTTTTGTTTGGAAGTTAACAAATTATGTTCACGATGAGCTGATAAGTAGATCTAAGTCCTACACACAAGCATTAAACCACGTGTTAGTTCTTTTACTGCAAATGATGCATACTTTACATTACTGACAGATATTTTCCAAAGCACACTGTTGGTGTTAGATTGAGACAGTACTTCTTCACTTCAAGCCAGTGCTCCTCATGGGTAATCCATCATTTATTTATTTGTCTTTTTATTTGCTAGTCTCTATTATTGTTGTAGCTGAAATGCTGACTAAAGGGGAACTAATTTGAGCAGAGCATTCAGATCTACTGAAAAGCTCAGACTTGTGTAGGGATTTGGTTTCCATCCATGAGATAAACTGCCAGAAAATAAAACCCTTAACACATGCATAAGGGAATTTAACATTGTGGAAAATAATGTACATTTTGTCATCTTTTGCAGTTTCGGTTGCTGTTCTCAAGGATACTGATGCCAGCGGTTTTCGCCATTACTGGATTCACCAAGCCTGACGACTTTCCCCGACAATGTAAGTGTTTACTTCCATTGATCTATGCAACTTTATTTTCCCGCTGGCATTGAGTGGAACACCTGCTGTCTTGAGGGGAGGAGAAACACATTCATACATCTAAAAGACTATTGCATGCTCTGGAAAATAATATAATATATAATACTAATATATAAAAACATATGCAATCAAATGGTCAGTCCTCATCACTGACCTACTAAAACTGTCCAAAATGTACGCTTTCTCTGGTAAAAAAAACAACAACATTGAGCTATGTTTGAAGAAGGAGCAATGCAGCTTGCTATTGTAATGTACTGAATATTTGCCTATAGGAACATAATTAAGGATCTGGTAGCCACAGTTAATGTAGATGACTTTTACAGTCTTAACTTGCGCTGTTAATATTTGTTAGGATAAGTTGACATGCCAGAGAAGTGCATGCCATCCCACTTATCTTCTTTGTCATATTCAGAGAAGTGTAATGCCAACGTTTCCTGCGTCACAACACTAAGTGTTGATTGATAACACTGATTTGAGGACTTACTCATATGGGAAAATGCTCTAGCATTTGGGTAGGTGGTGAAAACAATGCATCCGCTCCGACCGAGAGAGCTGCCAGAGTACAGAGTGATCAGAGCTGATGCCTCTGTGCTCTCAAACGTAACCAGCCGCTGGAAACAACTTGACAGCCTCCAACCTCAACACTTTGAGTAATGAGACCATGACCCATCGATGATCAAAATAGCTCCCAGTCAACAGTAAATTGTTTTTTAACATGCTGTGATTAAGTAGCCAAGATGAAAAGTCACTGGTCAAGTGCCCAGTATTTCCTCTTTCAGCAGCTGTCTCCATAATATTACTATGACAATAAAAGCTGGATGCCTGTGTCACTCGTATGTAAGAACATATTTTTGTTAATTTGTGAGGGTCATTAATGAGTTCACTTTAATTATGTTTAACATTTTAATTGTGCATTAAAAAAGCAGCCGTTTTATTCATCTTCACTGTATTCCACAGAGTAAATCCAACCAAACCATAACATGATCATTTGTCTCTACATCCACTTAAGAATACAGCAATGCAAACATACACTCAATGGCCAGTTTATTAGGTACACCTGTTCAACTGCTCATTCACGCAAATATCTAATAGGCCAATCACATAGCAGCATCTCAATGCATTTAGGCATGTAGATAAGGTCAAGACGATCTGCTGAAGTTCAAACTGAGCTTTGAACGTGGCTTGGTTGCTGGTGCCAGACGAGCTGGTCTGAGTATTTCAGAAACTGCTGATCTACTGGGATTTTCACGCACAGCCACCTCTAGGGTTTATAAAGGATTGGTCTGAGAAAGAGAAAATATCCAGTGAGCGGCAGTTCTCTGGACGAAAATGCCTTGTTGATGCCAGAGGTCAGAGGAGAATGGCTTGTTCGAGCTGATAGAAAGGCAACAGTAACTCAAATAACCACTCATTACAACCGAGTAATGCAGAAGAGCATCTTTGAATGCACAACAGCAGATAGGCTACAGCAGCAGGAGGCCACACCGGGTGCCACTCCTGTCAGCTAACAACAGGAAACTGAGGCTACAATTCACCCCGTCTCACCAAAATTGGGCAATAGAAGATTGGAAAAACGTTGCCTGGTCTGATGAGTCTCGATTTCTGCTGCGACATTGGTAGGGTCGGAGGGTAGGGTCAGAATTTGGTGCAAACAACATGAAAGCATGGATCCATCCTGCCTTGTATCAACGGTTCAGGCTGGTGCTGGTGGTGTAATGGTGTGGGGGATATTTTCTTGGCACACTTTGGGCCCCTTAGTACCAATTGAGCATCATTTAAACGCCACAGCCTGCCTGAGTATTGTTGCTGCCCATGTACATCCCTTTATGACCCCAGTGTACCCATCTTTCGGTGGCGTCTTCCAGCTTGATAACGCGCCATGTCACAAAGCTCAAATCATCTCAAACTGGTTTCTTGAACATGACAATGAGTTCATTGTTCTGAAATGGCGTCCACAGTCACCAGGTCTCAATCCAACAGAGCACCTTTGGGATGTGTTGGAACGGGAGATTTCTAGCATGGATGTTTTCTAGCACAAATCTGCAGCAACTGCGTGATGCTATCATGTGAATATGGACCAAAACTTCTGAGTAATTAAGGCAGTTCTGAAGGCAAAATGGGGTCCAACCCGGTACTTGCAAGGTGTACCTAATAAAGTGGCTGGTGAGTTTAGTGTATTGTGATTTTCAGGTAATTATCATGCATACTGCCTTTTCAAGACAGCTGAGGAAATTTATGATATGTTGGAGCTTTAATGTGAATCTTTACATAATGGCATCCCCCGAGGAAAAAACGAGAGAATAAAAATGTACAAGATAAACCTCCAGCAGTGACCTCCTTCAGAGGAGCTGCAGATCTGCATGAGTGAACTCAGTTGCAGATTTTCCATAAACTTCAGTGCAACCTCAAGTGAAATTTAGAGCAAAACAAGTGAATTACATCATTAGATTTGATTCTCCACCCAGCTCTTTTCACTCCCTATTGTCGCATTCGTGCCTCTATTATGGGAAAGCCAAAGGTAACAGGGTTCAGTAGTAGTGACTCAGTGTCTGGCTATATCAGGGTGATAAGCATTACGATTGCCTTGGACCACTAATAGCTTCTGTATGTCCACTGATGTTATTACACATTGTGACAAATGCAAACCCACACAGTCCAGCCATTATTTTTGTTTTGTAACTTCACTTCCTGCTGCTCAGGCCAAAATGGACTGAAATTAAAGCAAAAACTAAATTGCCCTGACAGGGAAAGTGGACCTTGAACATTTGGATATGACACAACATGTCTCCATCACTGCGGCTGTTGTTATTTTGGATGGCGGAGTTATGTCTGACCTTTCTAAGGAGGCTGGATGACAGAACCACGGTGGGCTAATATCCTTTCTTAGCATATACAAAACTATTTTTCATTCCTAATGTCCCCGACTAATGGTCCAAGTGTTCCTCTCCTATGATTTGTTTAATTCAGAGTTTTCACTGAGAGCAAAACCTGCTTTTTTTTCTTTTTCTTTTTTTAAAATCTTAATCATTATCATTAGCAGCTGTAGCAACAAGCAGCAGCCTCTTGTTTTGCTCTCTGTTCAGCTGGCCCCGTGTTTCCACTATAATTTTGCTGTCAGTTTGAAAGAGCTTGTTACCTCTGCTCATAATTAGAGAAAATGTTTTTTAAATAGATAACACAGAGATAAATGCAAAGTCTGGACCAAATCCTGGTTTAAAGAATAGTATGGGGCGTCGCGTAGCGCAGTGGGTTACGCAGGCGCCCCATATATAGGGGCCACAGTCATCCCGCATTGGACGGCCCTTTCCTGCGTGTCATTCCCCCTCTCTCTGCCTCCCCATTTCCTGTCTCTCTACTGTCCTTTAATGGACAATTAAAGGCACAAAAAGCCCAAAAAATTCTTAAAAAAAAGAAAAAAAAAGAATAGTATTTATATATACAATAACTGCATAACACACACTGTGCTCAGATTCATATAAAAAAAGCCACTGATGTGTAGCAGGACAAAAAACAGCTGATGCTACGGTCTGCCAGTCACAAGACTCACTATCATCCTTATATAATGTCTTTGTGACATCCTCCCCCTTGGCTTTAGCTCTTGTTTGTGTGAAGATCACTGTTCTGGCTGCCTGCAAAGGGCTGGAGGCCGGAGCACAGAGGGGATGAGGCATGTAGGCTTAGATCCACCGTCAAACCTCGAGGGAAAAGCCTGGCTCCCACTCTCCATCCCACAAACTTTTCCATTATGTGAAACCATCGCTCATTCCCTCAGCTATGTCTTTGGTCCAGACCAAGGAGATTGGCCCTGTTGCCACCCAGTGAGAAACAGGCAACAAAATACCTCAAGAGAGAGGAAGAGAGGCATATTGATATTGTCAATTGAAAACCTGGGAACTGCAAATTTGGTTATTTTCCTGTTTAAATATAATTTCATGGATTTGGCTCCTCTGTTGCACACATTTGGTCTTATAAAGCCCATTTAAAACACTTTGGGTAAATGGTATGGCAGCGCCCGCTCTGTAAAACCCTGAGAGCCTTCGGTTTTCAGCACAACCTGTCAAGATCAAGTCTGCGCAAACTGGCAGAGGAGCACCTGCAGAGATGGAGATTAAAAAGGCAAACAAAGATCATCTCTAGCCACAAAGACAGTTGATACACTTGGGTAATAAGGGAGATGGTTATGATGGGACGCTGGCCCAGTTCTTGCCTCTAGAAGTGACAATGGGAGTGCACCTCAATTGACCTTTGTTACTGTTGCTCCCCCTGACAAGCTTTGACGAATGGTTTTGTTGGCTGGTACCACAACTGTTGCTACCAAGTTTTATCAGCTTTAACTAGCTAGCTATTAAGCTAACATTAGCTGCATGAGTTTTTTGGAAACACTGTCTCTGGCAAACTGCTTCCAGCTGACTTGTCTTAAAAGGAATCTTAGCCACCTACATGACATCGTGCTAAAGGCTGAGGCTATGAAGTTTTCCGCAGTAAATTTTGTCATCAGAGGGTCGACACGAGGCTCTGTGAGGATGTCAATGTACCCTCCACTTTGTTCTGACCATAGGTTGTGAACATCCAAGTTAGCACACGTCCTCTAAGCAGAGTAGAAAGTAGTATAATAATTTCAAGGGAGTATAATTGAGGCTTAATGCTAAATGTCCAAGACAAAAGGTCAGCAAGTCAAATTAGTAAGTGCAAGAGTTATAAGTCTGATAGGGAAAATATAACATCGGATGCTGTGTAAACTGACATACTTGACCAAGCAAGAGAGAGGTTAGAAATGTGCTTTATCGGTTGTGGTTGCAAGTATGTTTCAATTTTAACACTACAAGTGAAAGGGCTTTTATTTTGAGGACCACACAGTGTTTTTGGTAAATGCTATTTAGTTTTGACTAGAGTTACTGGAATGACAAAGTGCCCATATTTGAGCAGGACAGAGCCACTGACATTAACCTACACTACACCTCTGTAACTAGCATCTGCTTTCACACCATGGGGAAATTCACCATAGATGTTGTGGTTGCTTTTTACCTTAACCTGTAGTATGAATTGAGCTCGTGTCTTTCTGGTTTTAGAGTAAAAAAAGAAACCACCATCTAAACCCTCTATATGGAGTATTGCCCTGACTACAGCCCCATAAAAGCCCCTTCAAAATGCATAGAAATCCAGTTCCGAAGCTATAATTGGACAGTTGCTGTTCAGTTGGAGGCTTAAGCGAATGGTCAGGTGTACGTTTTACAAGTCCATGAATCTAGAAGCATCTAAATGCAGAGATGGAGATCGAAGCACTATCGCCTGTCCTGTGAATAAGAGGCAGCATCTTAGGTCCTAAAGGAAAACTGAAGAGGTTTCATGGTTAAGCCAGGTGCTCCAGAGGTGATCAGTGAAGTGACAGCAGTGCAGATGAAAGAATGAGAGGAGAAGAGATTTCCTCGGCTGGCTGCAGGAAGTGGCAGGTAGACGTTGCTCATGATTGCCCCACAATAAAATGATGCAGCAGAGACGCCAGCAGGAATGTTCAACCATCTTTACACCAACCTGCCTGAAAATAGCATCATTCTGTGTAGCTGAAAATGTAGTCAGGTACATTACTCCATGCAAATGTCCACTTCAGTAAATTAAATTATAGCAACATGAATCACTGGGATGTTTGTCGTCCCACTGGCTCTTATCACAAACATGAGAATGTGGAAATGTATTGCAATTAAATTAATCTTTATTGCATTAAATTGTTAACAGCTGTATGCCCATGGTGTGGGATAGGGGATTTATTATGACCCAGAAGGTTTTAAACATGAGGATTAGTTTCGATATAATATTTAACAAACGTTTACAGAGTCACTGTCACAAGTAAACATTGGTTTCTCAATGTTGGAGAATGGCCATCTATATATTCCTTATATATGATACAATATGTTCATTCACCCTGGGCTGCACACTTCTATCAAAATCTGCTTAAGGATGCGGATTACATTACCTTACCTAAGCCGGATTCAAGGAAGAAAATTAACATCTTCAATATTTTAGCTTTGTTTCTAATTTAGTTCAGCCAGGCAAGTAACAGTAAAACCATGAAAGCCATACAGCTAGGCTCAATTTAACGGATTAATCCTGTCACATACAATAATCAGAAGTTATTTTCGTGTTAACTTTCCATTAAGAGGCAAGTATGTTATCAGTGTTTACTATTGTAATGGTGGAACAGAAACATTGTTAATGCTGCCGTCTCCACACCATGAAATTGAATGCTTGTCCTTTGCATGTTTTTCATCAAACAGTTATCAACACTCTCTCGTCTTGTATTTGCACAGACCATGTTTCTCTGTGAGAGGGAAATGTGCTCCACTTGATAAGACCTTCACAGAGACTGAAACGCTTTCAGACGACTTCAAGGGGATGACTGGGTTGACATAAAAAGAACCACAAAGCGTGCTCATATACACAGTGAGCATCAGGTAAAAATCAAACATATAAATTATTTTTTCTATTTCTTAAGCTATGAAACCACAACATCTGGTGTAAGAATTATTCCTTTTTTGACATCTCAAATTCTGTTTCTGTTGTCAGGACTGTTCCAAGATATTCAGTCTGTCAGTTCTCAGCTTCAAACCAAAGTTTGAGGTTTCTTGCTCCTCTTTCCCACAAAGATAGACACAGGAATACGAGAAAGACGGGATGTTTTTATGCCTTTGTGTGTGCATGCGTGCGTGCGAGTGCGTGTGTTCGTGCATCATTAACATCATTAACTATATCCCCAATGGATGTTTTCCAGCACAGTGGTCAGTCTGTGTTCTACCAGTGATAGAGTGCCTGATGGAGTGGAAACTACAAACACAAACCTCTGTACTTCACTACAGAGTAAAACAGGACATACACTGAAAAAGAAGGAGGCGGACGCAGAGGTATGGTTCTTATATGGTACATTATCTGTCATTACCCACCTGTGTCATCATGCTGCTCTCTCGGTGAGCTCCATGACAACCGCTGGTGATAACAGGCTCGCCATTAGATGACTTTTTGCGCAGGTTTAACAGGGTTATGTAACCTGTCCATCAACGAAAGGCAACGTGAGAGTCCCGCGCTGTAGCCAACAAAGTCATATTATCTATCAAAACAGCTGATTTACATATATTCTTACCCACACACATTAATCTCTAGTTGATATCTGTCATTCAACACGCTGGACTACAGTAAGAAAGTTGATCTGTCTGTTTTTCTTTACTTTTACATCACAGACAGAGCATCCAAACCCTGAAGGCAGCTCTCATCACTCAAAAGCTGACATCGATATAGACAGTAGGTAAACCATTGGACATGGAAAAATATCAGGTGTCTTTTGAGGCTGAGAATGATGGATTGTGCATCACTGTGTTTAAAAAAAAAAAAAAAAAAAAAAAAGTAAAATGAGGAATAAAAAAAATTAAGAAAATACTTTTACACAACAAATTCCACACTATAAAACTATATAATATTATTTTGGTATCAAACTGTCTGGTCTGGCACAAATATGTTAAAATTATGTATCAATACAAACAAATACACAATACTTATAAATATACTGAACCATTTTTCAGTGTAACACTGTCCCCCAGAGGGCAAAGAAGGCCTAGTATTAAAAATCTTAATTACCTGATTCAAGATTTGCCAATTTAATTTTAAAGACAGTTTCTATTTTCACAGAACACTGGTTACAAGTTTATTAAGCTTATTTTTGGTGATATCCCGTAGGTCAAATACATCGTGGCATAGCTCATGACAGGTATTGTGCCACAATAATGAATAATTAAAGTCATTTGTGTTTATAATACTGTGGGAGACAGACACAGAAAATATATATATATACACACACACACACACACACACACACACACACACACACACACACACAGAGGTTTATCTGGAGCTTTGAAATTCATGAGTCACTTTCATTTGTGCTATGGAAGAAGAATGTTTAGCATGAAATGGATTATCTAGTGGACTCTTTTAAGTACGTTGATAATGAAGCTTTCCAACATGCAGGACAACTGAAACTATCAGGATTCACCTTGTCTACATCAAAAACTCACTTCCTATCACACTCAGGTTTTGACCACTGCTCCAAAATGCTGCCTCGGCTGTTAGAGGAATATGAAGGTGGAAACTGTGTGTGTGATGAGCCTGTTAGCTCCATGGACAAGACCCTGGACAGGAGTTTAAAGATACAGCAACATTTACACAAGAAAAGTATAATGACTCAAGGTTTTGACTGGAAGGAGCCGTGTGAAGCATCAGGTCTTCATGTTTTAACAGTGAAGGTGACGTCCAACAGCTTTGCTGTTTCTGTTGGACAGTGAAACACACACTGTAACAAGGAGACAAAAATAAAAACTAAAGACATGTCAAGCAGTGTAATTCTCCCCACAGACCATGAATAAACCATACATGTCAGAGTGATGAGAAGTGAGATTCCCCAAGTTACTCCAACCTTGCTGCCCAGCAAAAGGTAGATGCAGAGTGTGCAGAGGAATCACATGACACTATGTAGTGTATATAAAAGTGGTTGGCATAGGATTGTGGCACCGGCTCATAGGAGAAAAGATGTCTTATTTTGGAAAAGTGACAGAGGTGAGTCACTTACTGCAAACACGCTGGCCAGGAGGTGAGTGAGGACGTTGTCAGTCAGATAACAAGTACCCAGAACCAACTGTTTGGACTGGTCACAACAAGAAAAGCTGCAGGGACAAAATGCACACAGACCACAAAACAGTACAGGAGCATTTTGTCACGTAACGAGGTCTTCACCTGTCCGACAGACCAATGCAACTCTAGTAGAAGCCATTGTAGCACCAGAGAACAGTTTCCTCATTCACTCTACAAAACAAACAGCAGAGTAGAGAATATGTCAAGGAAGACATGGGCAAAGGTTAGTGCTGTTGAATTTAGGGTTGTCAGGTAGTAAAAGTTGTCTGCACACTGACAGAAAAACGTGTTCACTTTTCACACTTTCTCACTTTTTGTATTTGTAATAAATTGATCAAATTTTAAACCTGAAGTGCATTTTAAAGATTTTCATCATTGTGGGTGAATTTCCTATGTAATCGAACGTATGAAAGAAACCGACCTAAGCTTTAATATGAAGCAGTCATTTATGAATCTTACCGTCCGCTTCAAGCATGTAGCAGTCCGTCTAGGACATGAGCATAAGTGGAAGGAAAAACATGTCAGTGTGGTGAGAGGATGTGTTCCCATTTTTTCAAATATGCTTACTTCCTCCTAAGCTCTTGGCGTGATGAGAGATAAAAGATTGTCAGGATGAGTAATCCTCATGATGATTATCTTGCGTTTGAATTCACTGAAAATTGGTCCATCAAACTTGAATGGTGTGCATAAAAATGTATATGCCTGCCGTCTTTGGCTCGTGGAGTGAAATCTAAATCTGTGTCTCAATCATAAATTTTACATTGTACTATAACTTGCCAGCACGATTTGGTCTGCCAAAGAAATTAAAAAGAGAGGGAATTACTTTTTCAGCAGGGTTACAACAGTCTTATTTATTTATGATTTCACTACCAAAAAAGCAGATTTTACATCAGTGTTTAAGGCAGATTTAAGCTTTCCACAGCAGACGACTGTGTGCACCCCAGCAGCAATACAGTAAATAGCCCTGCTATAAGCGTAAACTGCAGGTTTTGATTTTTTGGTAAACAAGTACAACCCTTTAGAATTCTACATTAATAATGTGAGGTACAAAAGAGTCAAGTATCATGTAAACCATTTTAAAAAGCACAAATGAAAATATCTAAAAATCTCAATCTAATATCTAGACTAAACTCGCTGGACATTCACCAGGTTAAGGACAAGGAAAAGGACAAGAGCCTCTGGAAGAAAGAGATGAGTCCTTTGTTCCTCATGTTCATCTTGTCCCTGACAGTCTCGTGTGTGTACGTGTGTGTACGTGTGTACCACGTAGCAATGTCAGCAGCCTATTTTAAACATCACCACAAACCCACAGTCAGAGAGCTGAAATAAAGGAAATCAATTCAGTAGCTGGGTTATATCAGTAGAGAATACAAAATTGAACCAGTGGACCTGTGCAAAAAAATGGCTCTGTCATTTTATGAACTTTAAAGCATCCAAACAAGCGTATTGATTGTCATAATGAAATGAAATTCAGGGACATCACTGCCAGGATGACTAGTCACCTTATTGAAATTTTAAGAGATAAATAATTGCCGTAACACAGCAAGCTGTTCCAAAAGCCAGTACCATCAGGAAAAGAGAGGATAATAAAACTTCAAAGAAAATAATTTTATTAACTTTTTCCTCAATGTAATCCAGAGGCATATGCGAAAAGCACGGATCAATGGGGCCTAAGTGGATCATTTTCCTAATTTGCTAAAAGAAAAATTGTGCTCCACTATTGGTTAAATTAAAAAATAATTCAATAAATTAGCTTTATCTTTTACCATAATTAAATCCAGAGGGGGTGTTAAACAAGCAGCTGCACCAACAAGAAATGCACATTGTTGGTGAAACAAAGTCAGTGTGAAAAGGCAAAGTGTCGGCTTCTCAAGGGTCTCTGGGACGCTTTGTCCGCGGCTGCTCTTTTCATCCTTTTCCCTCGGTGCTGCTGGTGATGGGTGGCCACTGTTCCTCTTAAATGCAAAAATTGTCAAATGTAAATCTGCCTCTTTGTTTCTCATAATCAGCATAATACTCCATGTTTCTGTGCCAAGAAAGGGGGTGCAGCTGGTTTGTGGGAGGAAGCGACCAATGGAAAAATAGTACGTCAGCTTGACGGCTGCTATAATTGTGTGAATGTAGTATGCCAGCATCCCATTATTCAACCAACACAGATCAGAGGTCACAAAGTTCAACGAAATATTTGTCAGTAAGAACAGATGCAGCTGTCCCAATATAACTTTCAGTCTCATGGTCACAAGGTCAAAAATGTCTTCATAGTCTATACCGGTGTTTATAAGTACATTTTTTAATGTTTTTCTTCTAGTAGCACAAGTGTCTGTTTTGGTTCCTAGTTGAGACATGATTTTAAATGAGTGGTATGAGTGTGCAGCCTGTCACTGCACCACGTGTGCTGACAGCAGCTGGACACCTGCTCCAAGTCAGAGCAGAGACATGAGCAAACTCTCTGTGCTGCAAGATGTGACACATAACAGACACATTAACAGATTTTTTTTTCCATGTCTTCTATGGTTTTTTTAATATCAGAATTTGTTGCTCCTTGTAGGTAACCTTTTGACAAAGCACCTCGACGGGCTCCTCAGTGTGGTTTCCAGTGCCTCACTCAGAATTGATCTGAAACTTCTCCTGGGTTCAGCTGCCACGGTCTCTCGAGGGAGTTGACTGACTGATGTACGTACCACACATTAATTCAGCATGAGAGTTTTGCTGGGAGTCATCTCCTCCTCACTCCCATCCATCCATCATCCTACACTTTTCTCAGGCGCCTTGTGGTTTAGGCAAATCCTGCAATGTAGCCTCAGAAAGGGAACGGCAGTGTGTAGGATGCTGAGAGTGATGCTCTGCTTTTTAAAAATCTTTTAGTGATCTTCTGACATTTGCAGGCACAGAACCTCTAACAAACATTTTTGTTGCTTTAGTAAAATCCTAACCGACATCTATTCAAAGCAAAATAAATACAGCAGCCTAATGCTTACAATAGACACTGTTTGGACTTAATGTTTCCAACCAGTCCCAATTATCTCATTGGATGGTGCTTTGCACCTTGAGCTGACCTTCTAAAGAGTACTACAGGGAACATTATGTGTCACTACAAATAAGCTGATTGCGTCATTGTCACTAAACATAGGTGTAATCTATGTGGGTGAATGAATGCATAAGTTATTTTTAACGCATGTAAAATGAGCCCTGGGTTTATTCTAAATCTATTCTCATATAGCCACCCGTGAAATGCAACCCATAAGGTGTCTATTTAGACCTAATAAGTATTTAATCCTATTAGCCTACTTAATAAAATAGGAAACACAACCCCCTACTCATGCCGCAGCAAACGCAAAGAGTGAAAGCATGCAGGACTTTATAAATGTCTCTCACCCCAATGAATACACCATAGGCCACAGATTTCCCCTGTGACCTCCTGATCTACTGAAACAGCATTTGAAAAAAATACAAGTAATGAATTGCCTGATATGGCCGGATCAGGATGAGATCCTGGTCATGACAGGGCGATTATTTTGAGGAGATGATGACTGAACACTAAGACTTTATCTGAACATTTCAATCACGCTTTTGTCTTTTTCAAGGCAAATTTAAAGCAAGTGTCAAACAGCTTTAAATACAGACTACAGACACCACCTGGTGGCAGGCCACAATCAGTGGCAGCTTCAAGTCAAAAGGCACAGAGTTCAAATTAAAATAAATCCGGATCTTTTATCCTGTTGACGTCAGTGACTTAAGATTTCCACCAGGCGGTGTTAACATATATATACACTCACGTGTGTGTGTGTGTGTGTGTGTGTGTGTGTGTGTGTGTGTGTGTGTGTGTGTGTGTGTGTGTGTGTGTGTGTGTGTGTGTGTGTGTGTGTGTGTGTGTGTGTGTGTATACATATATCCATATATATATACACACACACATAAAGTTTTAGTTAGAATAAAAACTGGAGCTTCCTGTGCAGCCACCCTGCCTTCAAAATATTAACTGACTATAATTGTATAATGTAATGGGCTTGAGATAAACAGGGATCACTTCAAATTTGTATTTCTTTACTGTATACTGTAAAACTATTGGTTTTACATTTTAGTTTACCTATAAATGGCATGCACAAACGATAAAATATATATGTATAGAAATAATATATATATATTGGCATAATTATGATCTTAAGATTTTTGATAGATGATTAAGGTATTTAAAAAAAAAAAAAAAAAAAATTATAACCTTCAAGTTTAAACAGTAACAAAATGTGTAAACAGCCACTCTCCTCCTGTCTGAGGTGAATAAAAGATCTTGCTAACTTTAGTACTCAGCAGCAGTAGAGGATGTGATCTACTGTGGATAAGAATATTCACTTCTTCCTTAAACAGTTACAACATGCACAGTGTCTTTAAAGCAACACAACACACACTACATGAATCTTTCAGTTTCATTCTTATCAGTTTCAAAGTTTGTATATCCAACATTTTGCATAAAATCAACCACAAGATCAATATAAGAACACATAAGAGAAGGAAAATATGGAGATCTCAACTTTAATCACATTATTAACAATGCTATGAGCAATGTAAGGACTTAGCCCTGCCATCCCCTCAACTAGATACAGTATCTGGTGTTCGTCAACATAGGGAATGGTGACCATGTCCCTACAGCATAATCTTTCCTTCTGTGAAAAGTTAAACACACGCACACAGAATGATCAACTGAGTTACTTGGCACACAGGCCAGTATTTCTGTAGCTTGTTTGCTACACAAGTATCAGACAGACACATGGACAAGCAAACAGCTGGGCGGCCGTTTGTGGAGGCTGTGTGCCTGGAAAGTTCAGTCAGAGTTGTACCGCCCACCTGACGCTGTTAAGAGACAGTATTCATGTCAGAAGGCATTTCTTTCCTTTTCTCCCAGTATCCTCTCTTCTTTATCATGTAAAAAAAATGAAATAACAGAATGAAGGACGAAGTGCATGAGCAGCAAAATGGTGGAGAACAGGTGTGCAGGAGAGATCTACTCTAACACCACAGTGCCGCCTGCTGCCTCCAGAGCCGCTTTCAGTTTCTCTGCCTCCTCTTTGGATACATTAGCCCGGATTTCCTGGGGAAGCGACTCCACTAGTTTCTTAGCCTAGAAGAACAGAGAAAAAAAAACTTCATTTAGTTCCATTACAGAAGCTGGTGTACTGTCCTGAGTCAGTCTGCAACACTGCTACTGAAACAGATCAGAGACATTTTCAAAGGCACTAATATTAGTTATAGTAAGTCTGCTCAAAGTTGAACCTTTTATTGTAAACCATGATGCTCTGCATACAGGATGTCAGCTGTCATTAAAACCATATTACACTTGTTAGAAAACAGTGGAAACTGTTCCAACTTCGGAAAACGCAGTGTAGTGTCGTCATTTATGAAGCAGCAACAACAAATGAACTGCAACAGCATGTTTCAGTGAACATTCAAACCAGAGCATTGAGTGTATCCTAAGCTGCTTCTTCAATTATTTAAAACCTGCATTCTTCACATCCATGTTTGCAAAAAAAAAAACATTGCTCATTAGCAATACTTGTTATCAAAACCACTACAGGGCACCTTTGAAATAAAACTCAGATCAGGACTAAACACTAATGATGAGACTTACCTGCACCAGATTCAAGCCTTGGATGCAGTTCTTCACTTCCTTTATAAGTTTGACTTTTTCTGCTGCCTTCAATTCTGTTAGTTTTACTGTGAAGTGAGTCTTCTCTTTCTTGACTGGTACATCCTCCTCTTCTGTGGCCTAGTTTCACATGGGGGAAAAAATTGGCATATTTATCTGTGCACTTGGATACTCTATAGTAACTATTAGCTACTATGCATTAAGTAGGCTTTGACACCTTGACATGAAAATGATGATTATCAGAGAAGCACTGATTTAACTTTAGTCTTTTTTTTTTTTTTTTTTTTTTTAAATTTGTAACTTATGGTAGTTTTGTAAAAGATGAAGTTTTATTTGTAACCTGTTCCTGTTATATTTTCCATCCTCTGTGGAATAATTCTCACCTGAGCTGCAGGTACAGCTGATGCCATTGCCCCCATCGGCATCATTCCAACATCCTGAATGTTCAGAGTTTTCTATGACCAAAAAAATAAATAAAAGATATAATCACTCAACATGACAAAACAGTTTGATCACAAAAATCTATGACAAGGCATACTGTGGTTGAACTCAGTGTTTCAAGTTTTGCACAAACCTTGAGGAGCTCATTCAGGTCTGACACCTCTAACAAAGTGAGGCTGGCTATGTCATTGACCAGCTGCTGGATTTTGGGGGAATACTGTTTGGGTACTCCATCTAATGGAGGGGTGGCAATGGCATCTGACTGGATGGCTGGACTGGTCTTCAGAAGTCTGAGGGCACACAGGGCTGGTGTCTGCCGCTGAAGCTGTTGCCTGAAAATGGGGAAATGGATTAGCCAAAGAACTAACTGTGTCCGGTCCTTAAAAGGCCAGGATACAGGACAATGTGCATCGAGATATATCCAGAGTGTGAGAACATCTGCAATTTATATCTGGCACATCAGAATACATCCTAACTGATCAGGATTTTATGAGATTGTGACACATAGTTCTCAGCCTTACAGTTAGATTAGAGGTTTTTGCTTTGGGTGCAGACTTCCAATCCTTGTCTGGCATTCAAATATTTGGGAGGTGTCTCGCATGCACTACAAAACTTACTTAAGGGTGCATATACATTCATGATGTACGACTGGTAACTTCAACTAACTGGATCACATTGCATTCACACCTTTTATCTAGTGCAGTCCAAATGTAATCGAAATCTGTTTTCTTATTAGTGGCAACAACTTTGCTCAGTGTACAGCGGTACACGAACAAAGCAGGAGATGCAGCTCGCGGTTATTTGATAACATGAATGAGTGAAAACATGAATTTCCAGTGACTCGAATGTGACCTTGACTGTCAGAAGCAGAGCTGCTTAATAAGAGGGGAGGGGGGGGGTATCTTACAGCTACTGCCATTAATATCTTTCTTATGAAAAAGCTAAGAACGAGGACAAGATGTTCCACAAGACAGCGATCACTGGCTCATGGTGTTGAACTTTAAACCTGAGAAGCAGCATTAACCACCGGGTGCAGTTACCGGGCTAACGCTAGCTAACCCCAGAACACACAACCGTAAAACGCGAAGGTTATTTTTTAACTGCATACAAAAAATACACCCTCTGTATTCACACAAGCTACCCAGCCAAACGCAGGGTTAACAACCAAAACCACCCGTGGCAGTCAGCAGCTGTCTGCCCTTGAAGAAGCAGACAGTCGGAACGCTGATGCACCTTTACCGCTTCCCCGGTGTTACATGACTGACTGATGCACGCTCAGAGGACGTTACGTACCGGTGTGTGGTCGCCGCAGCCCGCAGCGCGGTCCGGAGGCAGCGTCTGGTGCAGTACATGCTCAACGTAAACTGGAGCCGTTTGTCCCGGTGTCCCTCTAAAAACGAGCTAAGTTTGTCGCAACCAGGTCTCCTTCCAGCCCCTCTGCCTCAAAAGCACATGGCGCCTGACCTACCCACAATGCCGTGCGTGAACTGTTAGAGAAGCTATGGGCGCCCGTAAGGGACATGCAAAATAAATAAATAAATGAAAATGAGAGATACTTCTGATAGTTACATATGTACGCATAAAGCCAAATTACACACGATATGTAGTGAAAATAATTAGCAGCAAACGCATTAAATATGAGCATTTCCTCAAAGCGTTTGTCTTAAAACATAGGAAAAAGGTCTCATTGCACAGAGAACAAATAAAACACAAATAATCAAAAGATGAAGTGTGGTCAGTCATGTCTTCATATTGACATGAATAGAAATGTTATTACGGATTATACTATTATTCCTTAAATATAAACTTTTTAATAAAGGTTTTTGGGCTAAATATAGAGAAGTATACATTCTTTGCAACTTTATTTATCAGACACATTATTTATTATATGGTACAATTATTTACCATTGGGAATTTGATTAACTCTGGTCATGCATAGCATCCAGTGTCCTGGATATTTGATATGTATGACAACAAATTATCTTCGTGTTCAATTAAAAAGCCTAGAAGTGAATAAAATTCTTTTCCCTTTTACAAAATCACTGTGATTCATCATCATCACTTTTTTCTACCTGTCCATTCTCCATACCCACTTTGGCATTATTACATTACTACTCACAGTCACAGAACTGATCTCTGTCTGTTTGTCTGTTTCCCTGTGTCCTACCTGTACCCTACCAGTGCTGGACACGAGGGAGAAGCACAGACGGAATCCTCTTAACCGGGTAATCTCTGCAACCATCTGCTGTTACAGTCATCCACCACACCCAGCCTCCACCAATATGCCATTTCCCAGCTAGTTTGTCAAGCAGCACAAGTAAAGGTAAGAGGGATCCTCTGAGAGAGAAAATCAATGCATAGGCATGTCAGCACAACATAACAGAGTGACATGTCCTTCTGCTTCTTTCCCTCAGACCATGCTGCTGTCTCCTCAGGCAGAGAGGAACTGGCAGGATCTGTGTTCAGTGCTTGAAGATGTGTTGGAGGACCAGTCCCACAGGCAGCTGTTTGCCTTAGAGCTGGGCTCTGGAACCGGGCAGCATGTAATACGCTTTGCCCAGAAGATGCCCTTTGTCACCTGGCAACCATCGGACATCAAAGAGGAGTCTCGGGACAGGTTTGTGTCTTGTAGAGAAAAGCTTACAGTAGTTATATGCATCAGACACATTCAACAATCTGTTAATGATCCAAATGACTGGCTAGAGTAGTGACACTGTCAACTGTGTTACAGTTAGCTTCACTGGCAACACTTCATACAGTAATATATGGATGCAAAAGAGTTTTATGAGAATTTGAAAAAAAAAAAAAAAAAAAGTAACATTAAGTCTGCATGACCTGTTTACAGTATCAAGGCATACATTGCTGCAACCCATGCAAAAACAATACTGCAACCTATCCACCTGGATGCCAGTGAAACGTGGGAGAAATGGGCAGGCCTTCCTCGCAACTCGTGTGATGTTATTATTGCTATTAACTTACTGCAGTACAGCTCCTTCAAAACAGCACAGGTGGGCCTAGTCAACTAAAAACAATGTTGAGCTAATAGGCTCAGAAAAATAATGATGCTGTGCTGCATTGGTTCATTTATGAAACAGAATCTCAAAATTCTTCCAATGAGCTGATATCTGGTTCTCTTTTTTTTTTTTTTTGTGTTGCTAATTTTCTAAGGGTGTTTTCAATGGAGCGGGTCAGATGCTCCGACAAAATGGTCTTTTGATAACATATGGGGTATGTGACAACAGTAGTTTTGAGTTTATTAGCATCATGTCATTGTGAAGATGTAACAAATGGCAACACTGGCTTTAAAAACAGCCTGTTAAGATTTCTCTTTAATATGTTTCAGGTGTATGCTATCAATGGCACCATTACACCAAGTTGTAATGAACAACTGGACGCAGAGCTTCGAAACTTGTGAGTGAGTTTCTATTTTTTACTATAGTAACATACTACTACATGACATCAGTTTGTTGGTGGTTCTGCTGGTATGATGTAAAGAGACTGACTTGTCCATGTCTTACACAGGAATCCTGAGTGGGGTCTCCCAGACATGGATGTACTGAGGCAGCTGGCCTATGGGAACGGGATGCGTATGGAGAGGATAGTGAGTCACATACTGTAGTTTGGGGTAACTACTTGGTAATAACTATATTATAGCTTTGACACCTGTAATGTTTCATTTTCAGGTTGAGATGGAAGAATACTACAAATGCCTCATCTTCAGAAAACTTTAAAAATGCCAAACTGCGCAACTGAGTTTTAAAAATGTTCTTATTTGTACTGTAAAGCCCAATTTAAATGAAACACTAAATTTCCATAAAGGTTGTCAAACCATATACTGCATGTCTTTCTTTTCAAATTCTATTGAAGGGAAAAAAGAAAAAACAAAGGCAAGTGGACAATAAGAACCAGATATTTATTAAATATAATTTTAAAATTACTTTTAAGTCAGACAGATCAGTATGATGGAATAAAGAAGTTCACACATGGCAACTGAAAGGTTACAGAAATCACTTGGGTGTGTGATACATACATGCGGGACATCATGTTCACCCTGCAAGCATTTCCATATCTCTGGAGAGCCAAGTACACTTGAGAAAAGATTGCCCACCTTACTTGTACTTATTATGTAGATATCCTCATCTGTGACAGTTACAACCAAGTCATTTTAATAAAAAAAAAGGGAAGGGAAAAAAAAGGGATGCAGGATACTTTTAGAGTAACTGGACTGTTTTAGTACACATATTTTATGGTCTCTAGTTGTGTGATTTCAATGATTTCATCTATGCAAGTATGTTTAGTGATGATTAAACAACCAATCTGCAAATTTTCTAGTTATCCTCCCACAATGTATAACAATGTAAAGTAACTCCTGCCACATGTTTTATCATCTCAGAAACTACGTTAATGAAAGTTCAAGCAGTGCACAACAAATAAAATGCCAAAACAAGACTGTTGACCCTAGTTGTGTGTGCGTCTGTTTACATTAGAACGGATGGAACCGAAAACTACAACTGGAATGTCAAGTTGTGAACCTGATGGAGATGTGAGTTAGTGCCATTTATTTCAGGCTGTTGACTGTGCCCTTCTTTATCCACACACCCATAACCTCTCATAACAGCACATACAGATGTCCCTCAATCACTCCCCAAACTGTTACGATAGGGTGTAATAATTAACTTCCATTCCAGAAAAGAATTCAAATTTTAACATGCATTTGCTTTAGAAAAATATGAGGCAAAGGATGGTTATGTCTGTTTTTTCTCCTCAATTATTATCATATTTTCTTATTCATTTTAACTTTATTACCACTGACTATTTCTGAGCTTCAGTTATTCATTTAATAAGGAAATACTACATACTTATCAGCTGGAAAGAGGGAGAAAGAGGGTGTAGGGGTCTGGGTTATGGTGCCCTCCCTTGCATCTTCACCTCACTTTCCCATACTTCAGTGGGGGAGAGGCAAGGAGAGCAACAGCTCTGCAACATTATCACAATATTTCACGTTGCCACAACATCACAGCTAGGTGGAAGGTAGGAGGTGTGTGTGTGTGTGTGTGTGTGTGTGTGTGTGTGTGTGTGTGTGTGTGTGTGTGCTTGTGTGTGTGTGTATGTGTGCTTGTGTGTGTGTGTGTTTCCAGAGGGCATCCTCAGAGTCCAGAGGGAGGGGAGAGACCAAAGGAGGAGAGAGGGTGTAGTGTGTGAGACCTTGCAGCATATGGGCTTTTAGTCAAAGGAGATGAGCTGCGCCTCTGCACTGCCCGGCAAAGCCTGAGGGTTCTGCTGCTGTGCCTGCTGCTGCTGCTGCGGGCCACCAGGGGGAGCCACCTAGAAAGAACGGAATGAGCAAGTAATAATAGAAAGATTAGTGAAGACTGAAATAACCTGGGTGCACTGAAGAGTAAAAATAAAGATACCAATCAATGATTAACATAGTTTAGCTAATTTAGCACAGTTTATTGGAAGGTAATGAAGAAACAAATAATAAACCACTGACCTGCTGGTACATGGGCTGCTGGCCTGGCATGTACGGCTGTTGGGGTGGCATATTGGGGTCTTGTCCCGGCAAGGCTGAAATCATGTTCTGCATGGTGTATGGCTGGTAGCCCATGTAACCCATACCATTAGTGGGAGCAGCCTGGGACATGGGAGGCATACTCTGGGCCTGAGAGGCCACATTCTGCACAAAACCAGGACAACGTTTAGTGGAATATTTCTTCAGCATTAAATATGCACAGTGTAGTGTGTGTAGTTATCAGAAACTGAATGTCAAGCAGACCTGGTAGCCCTGTGTAGGTGTAGGCTGATAGTTGGAGTACGGTGGACTAGCAGTGGGTGGAGCCTGACTGGGAGGAGGAGCAGGCTGCCCATTGGTGCCTGCAGCTTGGTACATGTACGCATTAACCATATTGGGATCTGGAGGGAGCACACACAGGAGGATACTTGAATTAACATATTTATGTATCATATCAAATGCTTCATGGCTGAATGTAATGCAGATTTTTTTTTTTATTTCTCAAGCTATCAAGAGTATTTCAAAGCTTTCTATCCAAGTTTCCAGTTTATCTTTCTTCTTATTGACTTCCTCACCTGTGGCAGCGCCGGGCATGGCCTGATACTGTGCTGGTGCAGTCTGCCCAGGCTGGTTCATATAGATGTTATGCATAGGTGAACCCTCCACAGAACCAGCAGGGCTGAAGGTGCCCGGGTAGCTGGGTGGAGCGCCAGGCTGGTACACCACCCCTCCTGCCACGTTGGGGGGCAAAGACTGCATCTGTGTAACCACACATACAGGCATTATCAGAGATTTATTCCGAAAGATTTATGAACAGTTAAATGTTGTGTCTAAATTCCCACGTCATTTTAATTACAATACCTGGCCAAAGCAAAAACAAAACTTAACTGTTAATACTGCAGCCCAAGTGTCTACGGCTTTTCATTCTCATGTCATGTGCCTACCATCTCATTCAATCTGGTAACAGGTAACATTAGATAAGATAGCAATTGTTTGGGTTGAAATCCGACATCAGGTATCAAAGGTGCATGACTGGGACCACTGCTGTAAGAGAGGGCTGATTAACTTCTGGACTAGGCGATGGTAGTCTGACAGTTCATGATGAAATATGCTGTAGAACCGCAGCTAGTGAGATCAGCAAAACCAGTGTGGCATAGGTCAGTGCACAGTGTGTACCTGGGCGTAGGGCAGAGAGAAAGCAGGCATCTGGGCTCTCATCTGGATTGTGTGCTTCTGCTGCTCCAGGCGCATCTGCCTCTCCTTCTCCTGCTCCTGGAGGCGCTGAATAGCCAGTTGTCTTTGCATCTCCAGGTACTCCTGAGGTTCCAAAACAAAACACTTGTGAGTATGGTAATGAATAATGTATCAATGTGCATTCTAAATGGAGAGCCTTGTTTCATCACCTGTTTTTTCTGCCTCATGATCTCCAGTTTTTGTGCCAGCTGGATCTGCCTCTGCCTCTCTGCTTCCTCTGCGGCACGGCGTAGCTTCTCTCTGTGTTCGTCACGAAGGGCATTGAGAGCTGCCCGAGCATCACGCACCTGGGCCAACTTGTCCTGCAGCCCCTCGTAGTACACTGCCAATGACATACACAATGCGATGACTGAGAGCTTAGACACAAAGGGAGACAAAGATGCATAGAAGCTCGCACACTCATGAGCAGCAAACACTCACATCGTTTCTCATCTAGCTGGTTGAGGATGTCAAGCAGCTGTGGATGCATGTTGTTGATGGATTGGAAGAGGGAGAGCACAGCACTGTCATTGGTGATGCTGCGCCCACGCATGTGGTTGCTCTTCATGCGGTTAAGGAAGGTGGTGACGGCGTTCTGCAGAGCCTTCAGAAACTGCTCATGGTTCTCCTCTGACTCGCCGTTCTGGTACTGCTGCTAAAGGTGGAGGCGACAGGGAAGCGAAGTGCAGAGAGTCATTTGTGGTTTTCCTTCTCCAGTTCCGCTAGACATAAAACTGCTGCTTGTTAGATCTACTCAACAATATTTCAATATACCTCCACTATGCTGACTGGCTGGACAGGGACGTGGCTTTCTACAGGCTGACTGATTGCAGGAAGTGGCTCAGCCAATGGCACAGGGGCAGGGGCTGAGGGGGTGGGACTTTTGCGAGCCTCTTCCTGTTTCTTCTCCCAGTATGTTCTGTTCAGGTAACGGGCCAGCTGGAATATTGTGACACAGACACATCAGTATTGTAAGTACGATGTAGTGTATCCATTAGTCTATAATAAGGTACTGAAGTAGAGAAGGACAACATGTACCTCAGGGTCTACATCTTCAGCTGATGGAGCAGAGGAGTTCTAAAGAAAGTGCATAGTTCATAGTGGTCAGTAAAAAAAGATAATTCAACAACCTGTAAAATAAAAAAACTTTCAACTTTGTTTGAATGATTAAAAAATGGTTTGTAGTGTAAATAATTCATTTTGCCAGGAAACAGTCTTACCACAGGGGAAGTGTAGAGGGGGTTGACTGGTGGTGCTGAGGAAGTCACCGGGGTGGGATCAGCTTTGGGATACATTGTGTATGAGTTCTTTTGCCTCTGTAAGTGCAGACACGGTTTTGGTCAGTTTTTCTCTTTAAACAGGCTGTAAAAACAAAAAGTAAAATTTCAGCTGTGCAACCCACCATCCGCTCCTTCTCCTCAGCCTCACTTTGGGAAAGGGCAATGGCCAGCTGCAGCTCCTCCTCCTCCTGCAATGCTGCCTCATCTCTCTTGGGTGGCATCTGGTGAGACACACGAGCAATGGTGAGACCCAGGGAGCGAAAAGCAGGGAAAAGGAAACAAAGACCAGAAGAATAAAATACAGCAAAAGGATAATTAAAATACATTGATGCATATGTGTTTTCCCATGTAGAGTCCCTAATACAGATGTCAACTAAGCCATCTTATTTTTCTATACAATTACCTGTGACTGTTGGGACAGCGGGCTGGTCAGGTATTCGGGAGGCAGTTCAGCAGAGCCTGTGGGTGGTGCTTTCCCTTCAGCTTTCCTAAGTGGAGGAGAGAGGGAGGGGTGGCTGGTGAGGAAAAGGGATCAGGGAGGACAAACAACCTTGTAAATCAGATGAGAGAATTCCATTTGAAACAGCAAGCACTCTCCAAAAACAGAACAATACAATAAAACAATCAAGGAATGCACAACTCTGTATATGCTGCAAAATTCTTTTAATTTGCTATTGTAATAATAGGACATGTTTATAAGTTGTTAATCTGCATTCAGACTTGAAACTGCTTTTAATCACACATTGTGACAGAAAATCAAGTTTTGGAGAAATTGTGTAAAGCTTCAAGTCAGTCAGACTCATTACCACTGAGATATGGCATAATTTTGCAACACTGTTCAGAGTATGTGCAAGCTGGAATCATTTAAATTACACAGTGTGTTCTTAAATCAGGGGCATTTATATCATAAAAACCATGGCATATGCATAAACAATTAACTTTTTTCAGGGTCATCCATATATACTGTGTACCAAATTTGGCGAGGGCCAGATGAAATATATTGTGACGAAAACAAAATATTTAAGAAAAAAAGTCAAAATAGCAGAAAAATACATTAAAAATGGCCACATGCTTGCAGTATTCTCTGCTGGCCTCACTTTCCACTAAATTTCAGTCAAAATCCTTTTTGATGTAACCCCACTGAATAACTGGAAAACATGACCTCTTTGACAGAGGTAACACAATAAACATATCAAGACAAATTGAGGTTCAAATCACAACTAAAGGTGAGCAAAGATAATTAGATGGAGGACCATACACTTAGACAAGGCAGTGCATTAGTTACTTTTCTCTAAAGCTAACGGTGATACAGCACAGATGCAAACAATCTAACTGTGTGTATCTAGGCTCCACAAAAAAATAATACAGCACAACATGAGCAGGAGAATAATTTACAATACCAGAAATATCATGCTGCAACTAATGAGGTATTTCTCTACATTGCTGGAGACAGATATAGTGGTATCATTAAGGGCCACCATACTTCAAACTTTTCACTGGACTCACTTGTTAAGTAGCTCAAAGCAGGGCTCACAGACACGCACTTCCTTCTCGATTCCAAACTTTGGAATGGTGGAGTACTTAGACGAACACTTGCCACAGAAAATCTGGCCACAGGCTCGACAGTGGTGCTGGAAAAGCACAGAACAGAAATCGAGGTCAACTTCCGCACATGCGCTACACACACACACACACACACACACACAACGCTGTAACTGAATGAAGAAAACCATATAATCTACAAGTGGCCTAGTTAAAAGGAAGCAAGGCCTACCTTTCTTGTCATGACTCCAAACTGGACTCTGCACCGGTGACACTCCTCAGCATCAACCCAGTCAGGGGCCTAGACAACAAACAGACATCAAATATTACTACAGATATGATGATGCAATAAAAGAAAAAAGAAGCAAATCACTGGAGCTCGGAGTACATACAGCATATCCTCTCTTCTAAATAGTTCACCAGCATTTAATTTTATGGTCTGCATTTAAAATATAATTCATGCTGCTTCTACAGAAAACAATCACTTAATAAAGCAAACTCTACTACAGTGAAACAACAAAAACAAAATATCTCACTCTCTCTGCTGCAAACATCGCATCACTCTCCTTGAACTCGGGGAACACATGACCTGTTGAGAAAAGAAATACAGACTTGTTGAGTCTACAGTATGCTCCTGGTTTCTGCAGTGTTGACCGAATAAAATGGAAGACTTTTTAAGACCTTTTTAATACCATCTGTTACACCAAAATACAATTATTTATGAAGTATATCAATTATATATCATATTTTGTCTGTAGTTTCCAGCTGTATATAAATAATTCCTAGTAATATATATGTAATCAATTAATATGACCTGGACCCAGATAATCCCGTCACACCAGTCTCACTTATAGTTTATAAATATGTAGTGTCTTTCAAAAGCCCACAACCACATAGATTCTTTCTAAAACCGTTTTTGAGTAGATGGAGTTAAATGTTAAATGAAAATTCGAAAAGGACTTTTCAAAACCTTCAGATACCCTCAAATAATGAACAATATACAAACAATATGTAATAATTGCTGTTTAATACAGGACATCAGTTTAAAAAATATTGTTGTAAATGTAACTGTTTGAATAAATCACTTTGATGTGTCTTTCTTGAATTTAGCTGTAGATAAGACAAGCTTAGAAATATTTATCTGGGTCATTATACTTTTGGAGATCCTTAGGTTTCTTTTCAAGTGAGTGTGACAATAAAAAAATAAATACATTAAAAAATACAGTATATGCGCATGTGTCCACTTACCTTCCACTTTCATAATCTGGTATGTGTCTTGAACCACCTTGTATTTGGGTTCGTTGCGGAAGGCGTGAGCCCAGGCCTGGATCAGGTACAGAATCTTGTTTCTGACATTTGGTTCTGTCTGTTTCTGGTGGTAAAGGAACCACACAGAGTCAAGCAAATGTGTCTTTACACCTTCAAGTCCTTCTTGTTTTGATATTCTACACTTCTGTTGTCACTCAACAATGGTATGAATTAGCAAAATGAATCAAACAACACTGCCTCCGATAACAAGAAGTCAGGTGGGAAGTCCCTTGCTTTGGGCTGAAATACCCTCTTGTCACAAGGCAGTGACATCATCAGGAAGTAGAAACCAGCATGGGCCGCAGGAGCCTGGGTCACATGGTACAGCTAGGACCCAATCAAATAATGCTAGCTCATGCTGTAATGCAGACTGCTGCCTGGAAGCAGTGAGCAGATATTCCAGTCATGAGAGCGGTGGGAAAGGTGATAAAGCTTCCAGCCAAAATATGGTCAGACAACTCATGCTGTCTGTGTTTAAGAGGTTGAAAGCACTATATCCAAACTTTCCACAACTTGTTACTCTGATGGAGAAAGGTACAGGACTAAAAATATAGTTGCACACACATTAACGTGATGAAAAATTTGTTGTTAAATCAATTAACTGAGATTTTCTGCTTTTCTCTGTTTTTTATCATTGTAAAGTGAATACTTTTGGGTCAAAAACCACAAGACATTTGAGGATGTTAACCTGGACTGTAATAAACAGTGGTGAGCATTTTTGACTACTTTTCGTTAACTAAACACTCAATCAGTTATTCGAAAAATGTTCCTTGGGTTAAATAATGATTTTTAAAAAATGAATGATAAAAGATTCTAAAAAGGTTGCAACTGTTTTCCAGTCCTTTGCCAGCAAATTAAACTTCACAATGAAAACACAGTACTGAGCACAACAAAAGTCAAACCTTGTGCTGTGAAAGAACTAGATTGTTGCAACGGAGAAAACAGAGAGTGGGAACAGTATATTTGAGATTAAACAGCATTGTGACATCAGTGTGATGCCTAAGAAGAAAAATAAAATCAATGACCTTGAGTAGGTCCTTCAGTTCCTCCATGGTCTGTTTACTCGCCACCTCATCATGGACTGTCTGGCCACAGTTCTTCACCACAGACTCAAGGACCTGAAGGGAGAGGTCACATTATTATTCACTGACAAAATAGCACATTAAGACAAACAACATATACAGCAGAACTGTAGGTTTCCAGTTAATTAAGTTTAATTTTTTACATGTTATAATGTTTTTTTTTTGCCATCTGAAAAATAATTTAGCAACAACATTTTCAACTTTACGCAGGTCTTACCTCCAGCGCATACAGGGCCACGTGTGGATTTTTGTCATTCAGCTTCTTCTTAATAGCTCCAATAGCATATTTAGCTCTGCACGGACAAAACAAATACTTTTCAATTGAAAGTCCAGGTTATAAAGTTTTGTTTTTGTTTTTTTTGCAAAACACACTTGTTCGGTTTTCTTAATTTTTTGTTAAAGAAAGATAAATCTAATAGTCAAATGAACTATTTGAATATGTATGCAGACAGAAGTTGGCAATTCGCAGAATCACTCACTGTGTGTCTCCTTGTCGAATTAGATCACAGATCTGCAGAATCGATTCCCAGTCAGTCTCCAGCAGCAGCTGACTGGTGGCTTTATCTGCAATTAATACAGAGGGTTGAAGATGTAATATTGGTATATTGTCTGGTTAATATCTGTCACGCAGTATCTGCCACACCAAACCAACATGTCATTAAAAATAACAAGCTTCCTCCATTCCTAAGGAAAGGATTATTAGGAACACCTGACCTAAACTAATGCAGTCTAGCCCTGAACTAAATCACACTTTCACGAAGGTTACAATGTTCAGTTTTGGTTGAAACTGTTTCAGAGAAGTGTTACTTTACGGTCATTTTAAAGGCTGAAGTTGGTGGTGCAGTTGAATTCTCTTTCTCTATACCGAATCATGTTTCTAATATTTTAATCAAACCTCACTGATGTGAATAGATAAAGAGGCAGCTGAGTGCATTTATATGCACTGTATCTTGTGGATTTCTCCTCAACTACTAAAGTGTTCCCTTGATGTGCTCTCTTTTCTCTCTGATAACTATTATATAGTAATTACAGAGTCATTAGATAAGATACAATAATTCTAATGGCATAAATACCTACACAAATATGGTCTTATTCCTGATTCTATCTTAAGAGTTGAAACATCTGATTTTGTTGAAGGGGGAAACTGCATCAAACTTAAAAGATAAAAGTTTGTGGTTCTGCTTTGTACCCAATCATGAGAACCTGTGTCAACACCTAACTAGTTTAAAGAATTTTATTATGTAAACCAGTGGTTTATCATCATCTGAGGGTTTATGGGACACTGCACCTCATTCTTACCCCAGGGTCCCCTGGCAGGTTAATCTGGCCATCTGTGCCAACTGCAATTTAGATGTTAATGATAATCTTCCTGTTATCAAATTGATTTTTTCTATAATCTGATGTCCATTGACTGTCTATTTTCAACACCATTCATGAAACCACCTACAATGCACCTGCACGGTATGACACAGTTGTTTTTTTCTTGGGATAGTGCCATGATAAACTACTTATAACCATCTGACGTTAATTTTACCAAGTGTATTTTAATAATAAGACTTCTAATTCAGTGTAACTTTGATCTCTACAGGGAAGCGATAAGCAGCTTGCTAATCAACCTGTTGTGGACTTTAAAAACTTAAGACAACACTACAGGTCATAAATGATATGTTGTGCTTGGCTGTATGCCTGCCCTGAGCAGCCGAGTCATGTCAGGAGTTATCCAGTAACATTGTTACTGTTACGTTTACATATTATGATATGAGCTCACCTGAAGGGGGTCGACAGGCTGTTTTCTTCCTGACTAACAGCTCAAACATAACACAAGAAGATACTGGCTTAGTTCGATTCCGAGTAAGAAAAAAAGGGGGGCAAATAAGATTGTACTTGCTACTTAGCCGGGTTGCTAAATTTTGTGAGCCTAACGGGGCCTCCAAACAATAGCAGCGAATTTGTTAGCAGGCTAAATTAGCTAGCCTGAGAGCCACAGCCCCAGCGTCTGTCAAAACAATACGCTGGGAAACATCGCACTTTGACTCACAGTTGGCTAATAAACCATCAACTTGACAAATGTGTGGATAACTTACCGAGAAGCCTCTCAAATGTGCCTCCACCCTTCCCCATATTAGATTCAAGGTGTCAAAGTCTCGGTCAAGGAGTCTTGTTTGGTCAACGGGTCCTGATATTTCCACCGCTGAGGTTAGCCTGTTAGCTGCTCTGTTAGCCACGGAGCACAGCTGTGTAGCTCTTCCTACTTCCCGCTTCCGGTACAGAAACAGCAACGCGGAGGATTTTTCTCCCTCTAACGACCGTTAAATGAAACGGTAAGTACATTCTGGAGAAACTAAAGTACTTGCACTGTATTAAAGTACAGTTTGAGAGTCCCTGCAGCACTTGAGTATTTAGCCTACATTTTCTTCTTCTTTATACGTAAACTGCAGCACATTTCAGAGAGAAATATTGCAGGTTTTGCTAGACTACATTTATATGCAAGGTTGGATTCTGTCAAAAGCTAGTTTTAAAACTTTAACTGTTTTAATTTTTTTCAAGCTCTATTAAGAAAATAAACCTCAAGTGAGTTGGCAGCAGGGTGATGTCAAAATGATGGCTCAGATGACCCAGAAGACCATGGGCCTGAAAATCCCCACGTTTACTCCATATTGTTTTGGTCTATAGAGTTTGATTAATTACAAATTAGTTTGAAATATGTACCACTTACATTATCAACTGTGTCGTCTCCTCCACCCCCCCTGTCTTATAATACGACTCTGTGTCAAAAGCTAGTTTTAAAACCTTAACTGTTTTAGTTTATATGAAGCTTTATCAAGGAAGTAGACCTTACTGACTTGTCTTGAGTATTGATTGTGTGTTCTGTAGTTGATCCTGTGACAGTTTACAGTGAAGTATATTAGCAATGATTCATTAATGTCCTTGTATTCAGTGTTGTTATTAGAATTGTGCTGGTACCATACCATAAAGCTATTTTAAGACACTGTGCTGGTTATTTACAATGTAAATGGTGCACTTGTTTCACTTTGTCTTGCCCATTACAACCTTACAGTAAAATAGCACATATTGTTTGACTATATTCACAACATTACTCCACCAACATTAGTATAGGCCTACTTAGGTCATGAATGAGTCACTACCTGGCACTTGGGACACTGGTACCCATTGTTATTGTGGTGCTGTAGTGCTCAATAAAGTGGCATTGTGTTGCTCTGTCCACTGCTGTCACTGACAAAGAAAGAAACTGATGGGGCAACGTATGCCCTCGAAGCTATGATCAAATTTACTCTTTACAGCAGACAGAAAGCGATTACCGGGGCATGTTTTCTATGCAATTTAAGAAATTTAGCCTGGAAAAAATATTGGCATTCTGAAGCAAAATCATGTCAATATCATGTGGTTTTTATTTCACTGAAATTGTTTTTGAAATTCTCTCTGGATGATCATTTACTTCAAAGTAAATGAGCACAGAATCTGAAGGATGACAGCAATGCTTGTGAATAAAGATGTTTTCCACTTTGGCCTGAAAATCCCACATTATATGTTCACACATGCAGACATCAACAGTACATACAGTGAAGGACTCAAACATTATGAGGGTTGATGTGTTTTAATAATGTCATCTATAATTCAGCCTTGAATTCTTGTCCATTTAAATTCTGACAAAGAGTAGGAGGTGTTTTGAGCTGTACTATCTATAAGACTGTTCTGGTTTACTGTACTTATATACAGTATGATAGAAGGAGTACCAGGATTTTTTTTGTTATGAAATAAAGATAAAGAAAAGTTTTTCTTTGTCCCTGGTACAGAGTAGCTGAGACAGGGAAGAAGAGATGGAAGATAGGAGATGGACAACCATACACACACACACACACACACACACACACACACACACAAACATACACACTTCTCAACAATATGGCACCACAAGCAAATCTACACACATCCCCATTGTTCTATTGTTCTTCTCAGCAGAACACATAGTAGCATTTACACAAACGAGCCAAACAAAGATTTTTCTTTTAAAACTACTATGCTACTTCTTTCAAACACATATGGTTGTAAGATTTTTTTAACTGCTTTTATATCTGTAATTGTAAAAATGTGGACAACACAGGTTTGGACAACCAAAAGTTTTATTGTATTTTACACTGACAAACAGAAAAAATGTTATTTGAAGATATCAGGTATGAAATAATAAAATGAGTTCAATTTTCCCTAAACAGCCTCCTGCGGCTTTTCAAAGAAAAAAGCAAACTGGAATAACATTAAATATAAAATAATTACAAGGAGCAAAATCAAGAGGAGAAAAAACAGGTTTGTCATTGTTTGGGGTGGATTTGTGAGACTTGAAGGCATTCAGACATTTTGGGAACTTAGACATAACCTTTGACTTGTGTAGTAGGTGCCCTGCGAGGACTACTTTCTCCACTGCTGAAGGTGGGAGAGCCTGGGATGCCAGGTGGACTTGACCCAGCATAGAGCAGAGATCCTCCAATAAGGAGCAAAGCTGAAGCCGCCCAGCCAATGTATAGGGCAGGGCCAAGCTCACGCTTGTGTGGAGCCGCCACATGTGGGTCATAGAAATCCCTGATGATGGAGTGGGCAGTCCAGCAGACGGGCACAAGGTAGAGGAACCCTGCAATGGCAAAAAGAGCTCCAGAGATGCGAGCAATACGGGCCTTGAGGCTGTTTACACCGATGCACTTAGTGCACTTGACTCCTAGGACCCCCAGAGCCAGAGCCAGGCCACAGAGCAGGATGGAGAACACTGTGAGGCCCCGGGCAGCCTGCATGTCACTGGGCAGAGCCAGTAAGCTGTCATACACCTTACACTGGATCTGACCTGTGTTCTGGACAATGCAATTCATCCAAAGGCCTTCCCAAATGATCTGAGCCGTCACTATGTTGTTACCGATGAAGGCAGTGACCCTCCATAGGGGGATGGCACAGACTACTGCCCCACCCACCCAGCCTACAATGGACATTATTAGGCCCAGCAACTGCATACCTGTGGTTGCCATGGTGAAAGATGTTGTTTGAATCAGATGGATTTGTCTTGGTTTTATATCAGTCTCTGTCTGTTGTAAAGGGCCCACGTATAGTCCCACAAAGAAATGTGACAGTCTATGGAAATGTCTTTCTCCACCACTGGATCCTCAGTCTGTGGGGGATGATGTTGATGGGTTCAACTTGGACTAGACGAGGTTGGGTATCCTGAAATTCAGAAAAAACTATTAGAATAAATTTCAATTCATTTTTATTTAGCATACAAATACCTTGCAAAATTTTACAAATACAAAAATATCTATAACTTGTTACTTCTTACAACAATTTACAGCATTACAGCAGCGTATGTATGAAAAGACTAACGGAGCATATATTTATCATAAATATTTGGAAACAGGCTGGGAGGCCCATGTTTAGTGGATTCCAGTAAGAACCACAGAGAATAGCCCTCTTTGACACAGCTGTGGGTGTCGAGCTACGCCTTGCCGGGTGAGTGGATTATCTCAGAAAAACATGAGGAGACTCTGAACACAAGCAGCTTTCATGCAGGCTTGTGGAGTGGGCCAGGAGGACCTGTATCATCTATTTATCCACATTTTACCACTTCTGTGAATCAAACCCTCCCTGCACAAGATCCGTTCAACAACTGATTCTGATAGACAAATAAATGTCAAGAGGATAAATTTTACTCATTATCAGATAAGCACTTATCCATCTGGGGGGATTATTACTAGATCTGATAAGGAAAATTACAGCCTGTCTTGTGAGTAGGCAGATAATAATATATCGTATGAATCCAAGAAACCAGAAAAACCATTCAGACTGGACTACATTCTCCCACTGTTACAAAACATTGTGCATAAACTCATGGAAATGAAGTCAAAGTCCCTCAGTGGCCTCTGATGGCCGCCAGACCTTATCCTTGGTATAACTAATGGCTCTACCTGTTAGGAGTAGGATACTTTTCAGGGAACTACTGCAGTGACGCAAGAGCAATTAGTAACATCCCACACACCTCCAACACTGTGACTATCACCGCTTAAAAAGGGATATTAAATTGTGACACAGCTAACACAAAATAGAACAATTACTGGGAACATCCATTATATTCCATCAAACTCATCACATAAATGTACAGCTTTTAATCACACAAAACTATCAATTTTTCCATCAAGTTGTTTTTCTGTGTTTTTGGAAATGTCACTAATGCACTGATAGAGGATATGAGCAAGGATATTTACCTCAAATGAAGTATGGTGCACTCTCTTTGCTCCCCTTGGTCCACAGCTTAGTGTTGCTGGTCCTTTGCTTGTGTAGATCAGCTGTGGATGTCCGCAGTTGTGAATGACAGCCCTGAGAGGTCAGTTTAGTCCACAGGAAGGCTGGAGAGCAAGGGAGGCTCTAACTGAGAGGTCAGGTGAACTACAGCAAAGGGGGTCGATCAGCTTCGACATCTAGGACTGGACTGGAAAATGGGGCTGCCCTCTGAGATGCCAGCACAAGTCTGTGTGGCAGTGGGCAGAAGCATGCGCTTGTGTGCACGGCCGTGTTATTGTGTGAATGCGTGAATGTGTTTGAGTGTGTCTCCCAGTGCCTGGTGTACGAGCACAATGCCCTGCTGTTTTGCCGTGCCTTCCCTCCCTGCTCTTCGTCAACCTCTGTCCCAACCCTGCACCCCCTTATATCCATACAGCAACCCATTTTCTCCTCTTTTTCGACTTTGACTCACTTGTTTATTTATGAGTGCCTTCTAGCCTTTTCAATCTGTTTATGGGTTTCATTGAAATTTTCAAGTGTAGGGAGTCAGTCCTTATGCAACCTCTTGGTCACTGTTCTGATGGAGAAATGTGGTTCATTGTGGGTTTTCATATAGATTTTTAAATTAATAAATATATTTATCATACTGCATAGATAATAAAAAGATAATTTAATACCAGGAATAGCAACTATGTTTATACTGGAGTTTTATAAATCCTGTATTGGGAATAATGTTCAGATGCTACAAAAGCTAGAACAGATGATTAGGGGAGCAGCATTTTTTCCACCATGCATGCGACCAGGACTGAAGAATGGATGAAGCCTTTCAGTGAAGGTATCGGTGAAGGTGTAAATGTGGACTCCGGATTCTGCGCAGAAGAAGGACACGCGGCCCTCTGTGTAGTCCAGAAACACACCCACCTTCCTGGGCCTCTGCTCTAGAGCCACCAGGGTAACGGGAGAGGTGTTGGCAATGTACTGGCCTCCAGCCTTCAGGCTTAAAGTCCAGAAACCATTTGCAGGACAGACAGTGAACTTGCCCTTCCTGTTTATTGATTGCCTGACGACACCCAGGTTCCACTCAATCTTCTCCCCAACCTCCACCTCCCAGTAGCACCTCCCACTGCTGAAGCTTTCTTTGGCCAGCACGTTTGCCACACGGTCGAACCGCTTTGGGTGATCTGGTACCTCCTGAAGCTTGTCTGTGTGTCTCACCTGTTTTCTGTCGTCTGAGACGAAGAGGAAGGGGTGGGCTGTCTTTACACTCAGATTAACATCCACTAAAAAAGAGGGAGAACGGGTCAAACGATGTGGACAGCCTTAGCACTTAAAGACAGAGTACACTACCACCTCCGTACCCCAGTAATGGAGTTCAATCTTGTATTTAAGTTTGCAACACCTTCGCAAGCATTATCAGAACTTTATTTGGACAATAGCCTTGACATAAAAAAAAACAGCCTCCTCCTCATACTTTAAAATACAGCTTTGAGTTGATACAACTGATTCCACCATTAATAACTAAAAAAGGTTAAGGAATGTTTTTCTTTGCATGTGGTTTTCTAAGTAATCATGCAAGAGAATGCTGAAATATAAATGTGTTAAAAATTAAAGACCCAAAAAAAATCGGAATTACCCTCCCCATAGCAAAAAGAAAGCCTTACCTGTATATTTCTCAGTTCTTTTAAGTTCTGTAAAGGAAGAATCAAAGCAAAACAAAATGTCACTGACACTGAAATTTAGTCCCAAATTTATCTGATTCAATACATGAGATATCTTTAAAAAAAAATGTATTGCCCACCAGATTTGGAGAGCCTGTTGACTTCTACTTTCATCTTATCTATCATGTCTGACAGTGCTCGTCTGGTGACCCCAACACAAGGGTCAGTTTCTATGGTAACCTTAGACCAGTCCTTCAGGTCAGAGAGGGAAATAGTGGAAATGATGTTCTGCATGACATAAAAAAGAAAGACGTTAACATTTCACTGGTGGTAGCTGGGATCAGTGCTTCACCATCACCATCTTGCTTACCAAGTTAACTTGCTTTGCATCATCAGTTTGATCACCATTTTCAGGAATCTGAGGATCAGATTCAGCCATTTCCTTCCTCAGCTCCTGGATCTCCTGCTCCAGCTCTTTCACCAGCATTTCTACTCTCTTCTCCTCATCCCTCTCTCTCTCCTCTATTGCAGCAACAACCGCTTTGTGACTCTTCTCCATGGCATTCACCAGGGCAGAGAAGACCTTCTGACTCTCGCGTACCTCTCTGAGGTAAGAGCTCTGATTGGACATCATCATCATCATTCAACTATACACATTTAAGAATAAATAAAGATTTTAAAGTTTTATAGAGAGTTTCAACAAACCTTTTGAACCTCAAGAGAATATTTCAACCTTTCTATCTTCTGAAGCCGTTCCTGAATCATTTGCTCAACATCTATAACCTGTACACACGCAACAGTGACACAAGCATTCACAAATATACTAGATTTATTAATTATCACATTATACCACCTATAGTGACAAATGCAAGCAAAGCAAGTACCACTTCCTCATCGGGTGGTTTCTGCGGTCGAGTCTTCCTGTAGTTGTCAGCGATGTCAGCCAAAATGCGGTTGACACTGAGGTCAGGCTTGTCAGTAAACACTCTCTTACAGTGGGGGCAGTATTTG
This sequence comes from Seriola lalandi dorsalis, assembly GCF_002814215.2. NCBI lineage: Eukaryota > Metazoa > Chordata > Actinopteri > Carangiformes > Carangidae > Seriola > Seriola lalandi. Next base: position 771,148 of record NW_019524793.1, read on the forward strand.
GACTGGTGTCGTGCCCAGTAGTGGCAGAGACAGGACAAGCAGAAGCTGTGTCCACACGGTATGGTAACTGGTCTGGTGAAGATGTCTCTACACAGAGCGCACAAAAAGTGCTTCTCAGGGAGGAGGCTGATGGTAGAGGCCATTATCTGAGAATGACAATGACATGAAAGCAATGTCAACAAAGTATGAAGAAAAGATTTTTTATTTTGTTGTTTTTCATTTAAAGGCCTCAGTGGTAACAAAGACAAATTATTTGATAGACAAAAGTAAACATGGCATCTTTGTATTCTAAACATCTAACATGAATACCTGTGTTTTAGGAAATAATAATGTTATATTATAGGACAGAGGTTGATACTAATTGCAAATCTAGTATATATTCATTATTTATTATCAAGTACCTATACATATATGAACAATGGTGAAGTTCATAAAGAATGTCTGACGTTTAGTCCAGTGGTTTTCAAGGGTCACAAGATAAACCGGAGGGGTTGCAAGATAATCAATGGGACAGGAAAGAAGAGAAAAACAAAGACATCTTAAAAGTTACAAGGGAGCCGACTACATACTGTCACATGCCAAAAAGGTTGGAAATCACAATATATCTATAATTTGTAAGCTTATCAAGTGTCTTCTGTTTTTAAATGTAAAATCTTGTTTTGTAAAGTAATTAGTAATTGCTGCATATCTATCCTATAACATGGAGTAAAAAGTTCAATATTTCCCTCCGAACCGTAGTACATTAGAAATATAAAGCAGCAGAAAATGCAAACACTCAAGTAAAATACATATTGTACATATTGTTACAACTGTTCTTTACTGAAAATGTAACAAAAAGTTGTAATTTTAAATATTTTTTGTTTATGAACAAACATGCAAAAATGCATTTTCCGCTGGGCTATGCAGCACTCAGACAGACGAGATTAGTCAACGTCATGTTGTTGGACACAACAGCATTCCTCTCATATTGTGTAATGATAAACAAAGAAATGGTTATGTGTTTTTAGTTTGTTTTTTTCTTACTGACTTAACATTCATTTCATGCTAAAGTTCCCCATAGTGAATCCTAGCCCTCTGGTTATTTTCAGTCACAATGTCTTATTTTTGTTATTGCCACAGACATTCGATTGAAAAGAATTTCTTTTTGATAGACTAACAGAGAAGGGAAGCAGCTATGTAAAAGATGTGATGTCAAGTATGTAGTCAAACAGGTAGCAGCCAAATTGTTTGTTACGTCATCAGGGTGCTACGACTCAGCTACTGAATGTTTAAGGTTGTTGATATATAGTCCGTGAGTTTTGACTCCATTGTACTCTGACATTCATTCAGGAATCAATCTCAGATTACGCAACATGTTCATGAATGAGTCACATCAGATTTTTGTCTGAAAGTCAGAAAATCTGACAAAAGTAAAACAGGAAACAATATCGAAAAGTTCAAGGAGCCAAGTGTGGTCTTACCTATCCCAGTTGATCTTATCCAGATAGCACTGCGGTCAGCCTGCACTGCTTCTGTTCAGAGTTCCACGACGATAATACATAAAGACTGTAATGGTTGACACTCAGCAGGTGTACTAAGGTGTGTGTATGTGTATGTGTGTGTGTGTGCGTGTGTTTGTGTGTGTGTGTGTGTGTGTGTGTGTGTGTGTGTGTGTGTGTGTGTTGTCCAGGAAAGGGGCGGTGCTTTAGACAATGGCACTCTCAGTTGAGACTCCACCCTGAATGTTATCTGAGCTACCCTTTAACCAACCCACAGCAAGACTCCAGGAAATGTTGAGACGCCAAAAACAAAACCAAAAATGCTGTCAGTAATCACAACATTTATTTAAAATATATTCATTTACAGTTAAAATCAACTGTGAGATTTATTGTTTTTGACCATTAGTAATTCCCTTAAACTATGTGTTCACCAAAACAGTAGCTTAGTATAGTAGTACAGTATAGTATAGTATGTAGGTAATATAACTGGGGAATCAAGTTTGTGTTTCAACCTAAAGGGAGTTTTACATTTCCTTATCTTATTTGCTGTCAGATCAGCTTGAAAGCTACATAACCAACAGTTACACACCAGGAGCACATGATATAAATCTTTTCTCTTGCTTCCTGAAATACAGGTAGGAATTCAATGCCACGCCGTCATGATCGAGGAGCTGCAAAGAAGCGATTGATAAAAATTGAGTTAAAGTTGAGTCTAGCAGTTGGAACCACTCTGTCCTCCATATGCTTTATAGCGACCTGGGCCGTTCCTCCACCTGATCCTCCAACCGCACCACCAATGATCCCATAAAGAACCATACCTCCTGGCCCCTCTATAGACCCAAACAGTGCTCCCATGATAGCTCCCACAACCACACCTGTCCCCAGCCCTCTGGCCAGGGAAGTCCTGAGCCATCCATTGTCCATCTCCGCCTTGGCTCTGATCTCAACGCCAACATTGGCGGTGTAGGCATCCTTCTGGTGATACAACTCGTCCGCTACGTACCGTTTCTCCATGTCAGTCCACACCCTCTCTATCTCTGCTGTTCTCTGCTTCCTGAGCCTCTTTTCCTCCTTCTTCACACAGTCCTCTGCCTTCTGGAAAGTTCTGCTAGAGAAGTAGCCACCCCCTAATGAGGCCACCATTAACTCTAACTTCTGCAGCAGCTCTCTGTCACGGCTGCGATCTCTACAGTTCTTGCTGAAAATGTGAAAGCGTCCACCATACTTCTCGATAAGTTCTCTCAGGTGCCAGTCAGTCTTCTGCACTTTGTTTTCCAAGGCAGCTCCCTCCAGATTTCCTTCATAGGCCAGGAGGACCATGCAGTGCTTCAGACAGTGCCTTCCAAAGCGTTTCTTCATCAGTCTGTATGTATTTATGTCATTCGGGGAGATTTTCTCCATGTCAAATGCAACAAGAAAGGCATGGGGACCAGGGATACATAAACACTTAGACCTTCTCAGCTCCATCCTCGTCTTGGCTCGAGACATATCCTTGTCATAGATGTTTGGTCCATTGACCACAGCCACTCGTCGACCAGCCAGCTCTCCAGTATTCTTCCTGCTGCCAGAAATGCAGGAGATATCCTTAGAAAACTCCTCTCTCCCAAGTATGGTATTGGTTAGTAGGAACTGAGAAGGTCCACTGCTACCAACCACCATAAGCCTCAGTTCCGTAGAAGAGCCTGTGAAAAGAGAAGTTCAGTTGAATTTCAGAAAGAAGAAAACTGCAAAAAAATGCTCTCACTTATCATTGTTATTTTATATCCAGCTATGAAGCGCTTAAAATTCATATGTAATAACTTGTACAAGAGGCTGACAAAATAATGCTTTCTCAAATAATCTTGTGGTTTTACCAAGGCACTGTAAGATGATTTCCTCTTTTAGTTTTCTCCTGTAGACCATGAGTCTGTGAGTATGTTCCTTGAGCTAAATGATTACTATGATGTTAACATGATATAATGCTACATCTTAGTTAGCATGTTAGCACATACTGACTTTTGCTACTTAGCACAAAATACACAGTGATTTCATAAAACTCACAGTATTATTATTAGTTCTGTAGGTATTTGCTCCTAAACCAAAGTATTGGACAAATTGAAATTTTGATTCTGAAATTCTGATGGCAGAGCTATTGAAAAGTCAGCAGATCACCAGAGAGATTACAATTCATCCTTAGGAGAACATGACCAACAAGCCTCCAAATCTGTATCCCATCTCTTTTAACTGCTAAATCGCATAGAAACTGACATGACCTATGATACGCCTGCCTTATTAGTTCTGCTGCTTGAGTTAAAGCAAAGCAGAGAAGCCTAGTCGTTTCCATGTCACATTTTTTTACCTTCTGTACATTTTAAATCAGTGAGCTTACCTTTCTTCCTCTTATCCATTTGGTAGATTTACAGCCCAGTCACTCTTTTAAATTTAGATTCTCTCAAAGTTTTCCAGCTTCTCACTGGACTGAGCTCATCACCATAGCTGTTGCATGTATTCTATGAAAACACATCCCTATTCCCTCTCCCAATCTCTCTCTCTCTATCGCTCTCTCTGCTGATGAGGTAATTGGGCACCAGATTTAATATTAAGTGGAAAATGTCCTCAGGGTCGGAAGCTGGCAGTGAGCACATTCACATTTATTGACATCTTTAATGAAATACTTAGATTAATTGCTCAATAAATTTGTCTATATAACATAGAACACTTAGGAATAATATAGTAACATGTTAGGAATAATGTAGCAAAGGACAAGAACATTTATAATTTTCTTTGTTGCTGATGTTGACTGGCCCATTTCTTCACTTAGATACAGGCACACATCATATAACTGATTTGTGTGATCATCACAACAAGTCCTGCAAAATTAATCAGTGCCGAGCAGAGGCAATTATTTGAAGGTGACAAGCATCTAGGGATTGTAGAGTTGTTTGTCCACTCACAGAGCTGTGTTGGCTCTTACCTGTAAATGATGAAGAGATTTAATTAGCAGTAACCCTGATGAGTGAATGCTTTTAATAACACTCAAACAGTGTTGATTGTTAAAATTAATATCCTAATTCTAAAGGTGATCCAACAAGGTTATTTCACTGTCAGCCCACCAGACAGTTTTTTCCCTGGGTTCAGGGAAATCAATAGCTCATTAAATTAGTTTGATCCTGTGCGAGTAGAGCACAAATAATATTCCAAATATAGACCCGTGTCTTTTTGTGTTGTCACTGCAAAAACAAATACCACTGTTTACAAAGACCTGCTGATATTTAATTCAGCCTCATGCTAAATGAACGTAGTGTTTAGACGCCCATGTACAACACGAGCAACAAACTATAATAAAAATAGTGAAGGACTACTTGCATTTAATACAAGTCAACACTCAAGCAAGGGGAATGAGCCATTTGTCATTCATTATCAGAAAAAGTCATTAACATCTCTATTAAAATCATTGTCTTGAAATGTTGAGAAATACATTTTAGCCATTTTGGAGAGGTTTCGGATAAGTTCAGCACACAAGAAGGACACACTGCTTACTAACTGCCTTCCACAACCGTAACAACTCCACACATCAAACTGAAGTTTGGTACTCTTGTTGATGAGAAGTGTGGGAACCAGACAATGTAAAAATTGAAGCTTTGCATTGTTCGTGTGTTAGAAGGTACTGTTTATTGTTTTTGCTTTTCTTTTTAAAAAGTAAAAACACTGTCTTGTATTGTCATTGAGATTAAAAATGTACATAGCTATACAGTAGATATACATTTAATAGTCTCTTTCTCAATTTAATCCACTAACCATTGTTCTGTGATGTTTACATGAGATGTTATTAAGCATTAAATAAAGTTATGTAATCAGGTGGACATAGGCCTCAAGCTGCAGAAATGGGTTAATTCACCTGAGCCATTTACTCACCTACACACTTTCACTGTCGCACAATTACACCTGTCCCCAGTGCAGTTTGTAATCGTTGGGTGATTCTTATACAGTCTATGTTCTTACACTAGTAAAAAAATCAGCGCCTCTGTGTGGTCAAAGTTTGTAACACACAAAGAGGAAATCACATTCACGTGTTTCCTGTTTGGAGCGATGTGACAGCTACTGAACGGACAAAATGACCCCACACTACTTTGTAGGTATTTTTGTGAAGTTGGTGTCACAGTAAGTTTGACACAGTTTTTTTTTTAACAGTTACAATGGAGCCAGACGCTTGCAGTTGCTGCTGTAAGGAGCCATGTGTTCAAGTGAAGGACAGACTAATTAAATCCGCCGTCAGATAGCCGAGATACAGAATGATCAAACACACATTTCTCCGGGCCAGACGTGCCCTCTCTCCCGGTCTGCGCTTCTTCTCTGGCGGGGAAATAATTGGAGATGTGTCTGAATGGGCAGGCTCTCCACATCTCACAAAGCAGGCGTCTCTCTACGTACACGTGAGCTGGCTTTTGGTCAATTTAACTAACTGTAAATGAAATATTTCTATGCAGAGATACACACACATCTGCAAATGCATATCCGTGAAGTGAATTAGATCTGTTTTTATTACAGGGCTTTTTTTAATTTTTTTTTTTTATGCAAAAACAATGTCATGTCAGGAAAGTTTGCCCAAATGATGTCAACGTCCTCTTCCAATTTACAGTGGCCTTACTGTCTCAGGAGGTGTTCCTACTGCAACTTTAACAAGTATATACCCAGAGAGAACAATGACCACATCATGACTGACTGCCTTCAGTGGGAGACTGAGACATTGCTGCAGCTCAGTCAGGTATCCTGGTATGTTGATTTTTATGTATTTATTTATTTTGACATACCACATGACATCATCCAGTCATCCCTGCAGCTCTGGACACATGGCTTCGCTTATCCTTCTTTGTTTTAATTTGCAGCATCACCTCTGTATTTTTTGGCGGTGGTACTCCGAGCCTTGCACGCCCGTCCACCATTGCTACAATCCTTGAAACCGTCTCTAGGCAGGTGAATCTACCAGATGAGGCAGAGGTCACGCTCGAGGTCAACCCTACTCCTGTGGGAATGTCAAAGTTAGAGGATTACTGCAGTGCTGGGGTGAACCGTTTCTCCATCGGGGTCCAGGTGAATATAATTTGTAGAGACTGATCAGAGAAGAATAGATTATATACTGTGTAGTTACACTGTCCATATCACATTTCCATCCTTCAGACTTTGCAGGATGATGACTTGAAAATTCTGGGACGAGACCACAGTTCTCATCAGGCTTTGAAAACCATTGAAGAGGCTCAGCGGCTCTGCCCAGGGAGGGTGTCTGTGGATGTCATGTTCGGACGCCCCAGGCAGAGCGTTGAATCCTGGGAGAATGAGTTGTCCGAGCTGCTGAGGGCGTGTGATGACCATGTGTCTCTGTACCAGCTGACCCTGGAGCGAGGCACCCAGCTGTTTAAACAGGTGCAACAAGGGGAAGTGACTATGCCAGCTGATGATGTGACGGCAGAGATGTACCGGTGTGCCAGGAGGACTCTCCACCAGAGAGGCTTTCTGCAGTATGAAGTGTCAAACTTTGCAAGAAATGTAAGTCCTCAGCAGAATGACTTTTCATCCATTGACCTTAAAAAAAGTTGTCCTCCTCCCTTGATATGCTTGATTCCAATATAAAGATTATAGGAAAGGCTAATCTAGTTTAGTCGGATGGGTTTTGAATCATAGTTACTTTTTGAGGCATACAAATACATTACAACAACATTTAAAAGAGACTAACAAGAACAATAAATTAAAGTAGAAAAACTATTGAAATAAAGACACAAAAGAACAGATGACCGTGTTTCAGTGTTACAGTGTAGAAAATATTTAATATTTTAATAATATCTCCTTGATTTATTTCTTGAGTAAAATTTAAACAAAAACAACTAGTATTAAAGAGCCCTAAAAATGAATAGTTGCAAACAGAAATGTAATTAGGTTTAAAAAGAGTTTAGAGCTGGAGCTGACCTTAGAGCCCCTTGGTGTTTGTCCCAGATCTTTAATGTATTTACATTTAGCAGTGTCCTTCTTTATGGAGTCGTTTTCATTGTTAGTGGCAGAATCTGCTGCCAGCCAGGCAAAATTTCATATTACCTTCACCTGCACAGGGGATTAACAGGGAACAATGATTGACAACAGCCTCAATGTTTACTGTTCACCCGCAGTTCACACTGCGTCAGTGGTGTGTTAAGTTACTGCTGATGCAGACAGAACATCCTGCTGCTCCTTAACGTTAAAAGTGCTCATCCGGTGACACATCAGGTGGCTTTTAAGCAAACTACTCCTTCATATTGCATTTGAATTAAATCTTTTTAAGGTGTTAGAAAGTAGATTTTTCTTTTACTTTATGCAGTTTTCAGTGAAGTGGATTCAAGTGGAAGCATAAAATCATTCTGTGCCGCAGATGTAGTCCTGTGCCATGGAGCAGTGAAAATCTAATGAGATTTAGCAACACAGTAACTGCTGAAGAACATTTGACCAATGTTAAAAAATGTATGAGTTAAAAATAATTAAACAATGTCTGCTGCTGCTTATGATTTACTCTGTGGTGTTATTCAGCTTTTCTGTTTTGTTTTTGATGAACTCTGCTTCATCAACAAGGCAGATGTCTGCTTTGTTTTACACCACACTGACTCATGAACACGTCTGAGAGGAACAATCACGACAACACGGTAACACTTTTCATTGTGTAATACAGAATGCGGTGGGTCATCACAATATGAGCTACTGGAAGGGAAGACAATACATCGGCGTTGGCCCAGGTGATATATTATCTAGATTGAAAGCAGTGGTTGATGAACGTTGCACGTGTAGTAAAAAAGTTAGTTTTAACATTTTTTTTTGTCTGTAACAGGAGCACATGGCCGGTTTGTCCCTTTGGGGGAGGGAGGTGTCGTTCGGGAGGCGCGGACCCAGACTCTCGAGCCTGACGTGTGGATCCGTGAAGTCCAGCAGAGGGGACATGGGACACGGAGGAGAATTCAGCTCGGCCATCTTGAACTGTGAGCTGTTACACTGACAGGCAGTAGTGTTGCGTCTTCTAATGAGTATATTTGGTTATTACACAAGAGGGCAGCTGCACCTTTCAGTCCAGAAAATTCTCTGTTAATATGAAATGTAACAGTTGTGTATCAGCCAATCCGCTGAGCATAATACAGCACAGTGTGAGGAAACATAGTGTTAGAGGTTGTTGTACACGTGCATGTTCTTTCAGACATTCTGTCCTTGTGAAACACAATCATCAGACTCACCCATTCAGTCCATTTACTCACTCTGTCCCGTCCTTGTGAGTATCTGTGAAGTTGTATTTTCAAAGTGTTGTTTGTTTGGCAGATTGGAGGAGGTGTTGGTGATGGGGATGAGAATGACAGAGGGCATTAATCACAAGGTGAAACACACACAATACACCCTCTACACCCACATGATTTGCCCTAATGGAGAACGTTCTATTCAGTTTCTATGTAATCTTGTCTTTTCATACCTCATTTAAGATGATCTTCATGAATTTTGTGAAATGTAATAATGTTTATGGTCATTTTCTGGTATTTAACAGCATTGGGAGTTGTTTAGCCCTCAGCTCTGCCTCCATGAAGTCTTTGGTACATCCACAGATGTCCGAGAGTTGCTGCAGAACGGACAGCTGATTCTTGATGACAGGTGACTTACAATTATTATTTTACGCTACTTAGATGCAAAATTTTACCTTTTCATTGGCAAAAAAAGATATTCCCTATTTGTGTATGGCTACACATAATTTTCATTCATCATAATTAATCGTTCTGTTTATAAAATGTCAGAAAATTCCTGTTATACTTTCCAGCTATACAACCCAAGGTGACTAAGATAGCTAGTTTTACTTGGTCTAAACCCAAAAGTAAATCAAAAGCTGGAACCAGGAATGTTTGGAGTTTTTGCTTGAAAATGACTAAAATGATTAATCAATTATCAAAATGTTGCAGATTTCGTTTCCTTTTTTCTGTCAATCAACTATTTGAGTAAATGTCCGCAGCTCTACGCTTATGTCTGAATCTCGTCTGTTTTTTCCCCCTTTTCTTATCAGAGGTCTGCGCTGCTCCTGGGATGGGCTGGCTTTACTGGACAGCATACTGCCAGCTCTACTGGTGGAACTGGAAACCAAAATCCTCCAGAAGCCACAAAGGGACCAGAGTGCTAATGGACAAACACAGAAGACCTCTAACTCATAATGACAGTAATGTTAAATAGAGCAGAGACTTTGGAGAAAGCTTGTTCGTGGGTAAGGCTGAAAGGACTTTAAAAAAAAAACCCCAAAATTATTTCCATTTAATGTTATGATATTTAAATTCCTTATTTAAGGCTGTGCCATTTTTCACATTAAATGTATTGTTTCCTTCTCTTTGTTACTTTGATGTGTAGCAGTCATGACAACTCGAACCACAACAACCTGACCAGTGTAATTACAGCTGGCACTGAGACATTTCTAATTAAGTCATTTTACTGTCATCTAAACATAATTATTACTGACATGGTGCATACTCAGACATTGTTTTGAGTTGATACGAATGCCTGTGCGTTCTTCTGTGTATACCTGTATTAAAGTGCTGCATTTATAATACACCTCCTGAATAGATGAATCCAACTCCATGCCAGTCCATATTTGAGACACACACCATGTTCAGCACAGTGACAGACACTCAGATGAAAATTTGCCAAGAAAAGCTGTGCAGGCAGAGAATTTGCTAAAATCATATGCAATAGTTATCAAGTATAATACTGTAGATAGCACACCATCTGAATTAATATATATGTTCTGGCCAGCTCTGACTGTGGCCTCAGCACATTATCAGAAAAAGACTCCTGCTCTCTTTTGGAACTTTCATTTCATTCATTAATCCTTATAAAAATGTAAACAGGGGAAAAATCTTTGGCAATAACTTAATTTTCTAATAATTTCCTCGGAAAGATCTGTGTATTAATTAAAGAGAAAATATACTTCATTGGAGCCTTTTAGTGTCCAGGCGCATACAATTCAACATACACACAGGTGACCAATTCAAGGAAAAACATAAAGTGCCTTAGTAAAGTGTTGGGCCACTATGTTGTCTTGATTCTACTGGAGGCTGAACATCATTCTTCCTAAGAATATTCCCTCATTTGGTGTTTTGATGATGGGGGTGGAGAGCGCTGTCTGACTCATTGGTATAAACAATCGGCCATAGGTGTTCAATAGGCCTCAGATCTTAGATCTTACCTCGAAGGCCAAAGCATATGATTCACATCATTTTCATACTGTCAAACCAGTCAGTGACACCTTGAGCCCAATGAGCACTGTCATCCTGTTTTCTCCACTCATTTTCCAGGTTTCTCCTTCAATGTGTTATCTTCCTTTATATGAAAAGTGAAGTTTACAATAATGCTTGAATAATGGATGAATATATCTTTTTGGGTTTTAATGGAGCAGATTTTTGACAGAGATTTCTCTGGAAATCAGCCAACTCAGCAAACTAAACCAACGAAGGTTAAATAATAGTGTCAGAACTTTGTGTTTGGTCTTGAGTAAAGGGAAAAATGATAGATGGAAAGGAGCCTGAAAAGCAGTGTTACAAAATTTTCTCTGCCCTCATTGTCAATAAGCGACTCTTTAATGAATCTTTTTCAGCGATATGACATAAATTGAACTTGCCCGGCGGCAGAGCTGCAGTCAGAGCTGAGTTTAATAACCGGTCAGGCTCTCTCCATGGTGCTGATTTCACCTCCCCCCTCTTTAATAAAGGATGCTCTAACTCTTTGTTTCCTTGAAGTACCACGGTGCTGCATGAGTGCATGAGTGCGTGTGTGTGGACTCCTGGTGCTGATTAACAGGCACTGACACACCTCGGTCCTTGGTGCCGTGGGCGCACTGAAATGTGAACAGTCTCTCTGATAGCGGATATTAGGAGACGTTTAAGGCCGGTGCTTGAGTCACCTCCCTCCCACACATGTATGGCTAGGTTTTGCATCATCACTTGAAAACAATTGGTTGCTGACGTTTATGACCATGATCTAACGGTATCTGTCTCCATCACCTGTTTCATCAATGAACTACATGTGTGTGTTGAACAGATGACGACAGTGCACATATGACAAAAACGGTTTTATTGTAGGATTTCATAATACAGTAACATAGCCTATATGATAATAAAATATGAACGCACTGGTCCAGCCAGGTGCTACAGAGTATAACTCCATACATAATAAGACATTGCAGCATACTACTACAATTGGTTTATCGAGAAGGCTCACAATTCATTGAATCTGACACTTCTCTGGTTTGTTGTGTTTGGTGCTTGATCCAAGCACAAGCTGCAGGTCGCTGTTGAAGCTCGGGCGGCGAGCCAGAGGGTCCACGGCGGCACAGGGCGCACCGATCAGTCCCCGCGTCCGGCTCCCTCTGCTGCCTTGCTGGCCGATGCAAAGCGACTGGTAGGTGGGGATGGATACGATCTGATGCCGTGACGGACTGGTCTCGTCAGGCAGTCCGCCCAGGGAGGCAAGAGCTCCGAACATACTCTCCAGTCCGGAACCGTCTTTAGCCGAGGTTTCGAAGAATGAGACCCCCTCACCTAGGACTTCTGCCACTTCTGACCGACTGACGACTCTCCGCGTTTCCAAGTCCGCTTTATTCCCGCATATCACGGCCGGCACTCTCGCGGGATTTTTTAATTTTAGTAACTTTGCCTTGGCAGTTTTGATCTCGTTCAGCAGCTCACAGACTTCACTGAAAGAGTCTTTGTCATCCAAACTGAAGACGAGCAGAAATATGTCACCTGGAAGGAAAGGAAAAGAGAGAGAGCAGGTGTTTAAGGACACAATAATCCCCATAATCTTACAAAGTCAATATTATGATAAGAATACTGGCTCACCTGTCAGTACAGATAACCTCCGTTTTGCAGGGAAGTCCCTCTCACTTGATGCGTCTAGAAGATCTACCTGGTACGCCTCCCCTCCGATGTGGAACAGCTTTCTGTGGAAGTCCTCAGTTGTGGGTTGATAGTGCTCCTCAAATTCTTTACCCAAAAACCGCTGGAGGATGTTGGTTTTGCCTACTCTGGGTGCGCCAAGCACAACTACTCTGTGGCAGTTCCTGGGCTTGGTCAGACCCAACTCCAGCAGATCCACGGACCTCTTTGGGGCTCGATCTGTTGATACTTGCCGATTGCCAGAACTTGAGGATCTAATCACAGCCGCCCTCTTATCCTGTTCTCTCCATCGCCCTTTAACCGATTTGATGATGCCCATACCTGTCTTCGATATGTTTGAGACTTTGGGGTGCTGGAGTGCCGGGGTAAGGCCTGTGCTCTGCAGGACTAGGTGCGTAATGTGTGATTGGTGATGGCTGGTGAGAGAGTTGAACATTTCGAAGATGCCATCAACGGGAAAGTAAAACCTCTCAGTTGTGTTCATCTCTATGTTCTGTCTAGCGTCTCCGGGAACTGAGAGGAGAGGCTTTCAAAATCTCACCAGCCCGGCTGCTTGTCCATGTGTGCTCGAAATGGAGCCGAGCGTCCACTCTTATACACCCACACCAAGCGCAGTCTCTGCGTCACAGGACCTCATCCAGAACACATTCCTTTTATAGAAGCATCAAGAAGCCCTCAAACAAACAAAAAAATAAAAGCAGACAAGATCTATCTCCACTTTAAACTCTTGTAATTTTCCCTTGAAGAAACGAGTTCTAGACTTTTCATTTGGTATGCTGCAGCTTTCCAAATGTGCTCAAACTGATGATTAAATTATGCTTTTGATCACTTTGTTCTGAGGCAAATCTGTGAAAAAAAAATGCACTCAGATCTGCCCAAACCTAATTACAAGGTACTTGTCGATGTTTACGTGCAGGTGTCTCTTGTCTCATTAAGGATAAATGGATGAATGAGCTGGTGGACAAATTGTTTAGATAATTATCCAAATCCCTGTAATCATGGACAGTGTGGGTGTGAAGTGTGAGCTTCAATTAATTTTGTTCATTCTCTGAGAGCTCTGCCATGTTGACGGTAGTTCTTTGGTGTTCTCACTTTGTATGTGTTTTTATGTTTCTATAACCTACACACAGTGTTTTCGTAACAGAAGTCACTATACCTGCATCACCTGCCATAACGATGCATTTGAGGTTGTGTTATTCATGAGCCTGGCGTGAGGAATACTTGCATAAAATCCCCGTTGTTTTCGGCAGTGATCACGACTTGCTGGGAGTGTTGGGATGGCTCTCTCTCTCTCTGCTCTATGATTCATGAAGCTTGATGATGAGTCCTCTGCAGCAGCACCAGCTTCAACAGCTGTAATCTGATGTTATTTTCCACTGTATGGCAACACATTCATGACTTAGTAGGGGCTTCACTACAGGGGCATAATTCATAAGCTTTCTTTTATCTAGAGGAACATTTGCAATCAGCAGATATACACTTATTTTAGAGGGAAGGTTTGGCAAGGGAACACAGTGACAGCTCAAGGCCTAATCACACCTTGCCTGACTTGAACTGAACTTGGCACTAACACAAATACTTTTCTCAGTTCATTACAGAAGCCAGAGCATACTAAAGAACTGCAGCTTTTTTCTCTCCATCCTTTTCACAAACCAAGGCCACTCTAAATAGACAGCCCACATAACAGTTTCTTCTTGGAAACCTGAAGAATGAGTTGGATGTGCAGTTGTAGAGAGGACAGGCTGATTGCCATGGAGAGAGCAATCTCATTTCTGTGCTGCAGCCGAAAACCACATTGTGATGGAAAAATGTAACAGTGGCGCATATTCTTTGCCTTAAATGTATAATGATTTATTGATGGAAGACAAAGCAATGTTATTTACAGTACTCAAACTTAATCAGGCATTTAAACACCATCTAAAATGACATATATCTATATAGTATAAGTGAGTAATAAATTGTGCCTTTATCCTCGATGTCGATTATCTTGTCAGCAGTAAACATCAATATGATTTTAAGACGTAATTGGGGCTTATGCCGTTGTCTCTATTATATATTTTTACTATATGGATCCTCAGTTTGGAGATGAATACACCATATAAAACAAATACTAATACCTTCTATTTAACACTAATGTGCTTGGGCTCCTGAAGACCCTGGGCCAAATTTAACAGCACAAAAAAACTAAATAAACATTGTTTTTTTGCTTTGATATTTAAATATTTAATATTGTGAGAATGGCTTATAAACATGATTTTTGAACTGGCGATGTGTTTCAGAAGTAAAATGTCAGAGCCCTCAGCTGTAAAACATGGATCAATACAATGGATTTTCATACACTCAGTGGAATATCAGCACTTCTTACGCAGCACAAAACCTTTCAGATACTAGATATGTCTATTTGGATTGCTCTTATACAACATTTCCACCAGAGAGGGAGTCATAGAGCTCTCTGTATACATTTGATGTATATACATCAAATGTATATACATGTATATACATCAAATGTATAGCTCATACAGCATATAAAAGTAAAACTCAATGTCAACAAACTGTAATTTACCGTGGTGCAAAGCCAATACCTGTATTGCTGTTTACTGGCAAACTGTATGCATGAATATAGAGACCACTTTCATAAGATACAGCTAGGTTTATATTTGTGGAGATGATTGGACCACATCAAGAGCCTATGAAATAGTCACGTACTCCAGCATCATCTTAGATGTTGCATGATTCACTGAAACCACCTAAATACAGTATGAGACATAACCAAGTCATCTGTTTGATTCCAGAGGCGTAGTCACCCCTCACTTCACCACTTTCCTGTAGAATTGGGTTTGTTTTGTTAAGTACCTATAAAACATCACTTCATTATGAACTGACGACATCTATGCCAGGAAACAAACACATTTATTACAGACTTAACATCACAGTGTCAGCAGCCAGAGGAGAGTACGACGCAACCGACCCAAGAACAAACAAAGTACCACTAGATGGCAGCAAAGAGGAGCAGATTCCATTACAGGAAAGTTAAAGTTTTTAGAGATGAGTTCCTTGAGTGCACAGAAACTGATGAGTGATAACACACAGTCATGTTGTATTTTTGTAGCAACAACCATTAACTTCAAATATGATAGAAAAAAATCTCTTTCTATGTCTATGTCTCTTTGTCTTTCCCTCTTTCTCTTGCTCACACAGAGACACCCACCCACACCCACACACATTCCCACACTTAAGAAGTCAGATTTCCTCTCCTGTGTGACGTCACCGTTGTGCAGTAGTAGGCTGGTGTTATTTATCAGCTCCTTTCACCTCCCCCTCTGTTTTCCCAGACCTTGCCCGCATGTCCCCCCAGCGCTGACCTCATCAGGCCTTTGTTGGGAAACAAAGGCTGTTCAGGCATCTGTTTTCAGGAGAAATAAAGACATAGGGTGGCAAGACAGAGAGGAGGAGGGCTGGAGGAGGTACATGAAGTTGAGCTGGACCGTTCTGATCAGCGAGAGTCACATAAAAGTGAAAACAGGGAGCCACAATGAGCAAATGTACAGCCAGGAGAACACCCTGACAAAATGTATTCAAACCGTTTATCAGAGCAAGAGAAATTCCCCAGAAGTCTTCTTAAAGAGCTGGTTTCACTTTGCTTGTTGAACTTTTGCTTTCTTTACACTTCGCCCTTTTGTCGTCTCCAAGAGTTGTGCCTTTGTTGTTTCAAGGTGGAGCTGGTATTTCCTGTATATCCTGCTCAGTCAACCAGCCACAAGGGCCACTGTTCTGTCCCGCTGCTTCTCCCCTCAGTTAGATAATCATTATTCACTCAACGCTGAGATATGAATGACCCTTCTGTACTTTCAAACACAACTTGTAGGTGGCTGGAGGTTACTTACTTTTGGGCTGAGTGCTACTGAATGCGAGCCAGTGTAAATACATAGAGGATTTATAAGGATGTGACTTCAGACAACATCCCATTAGTGGTGATAAATAAGTAAAGAGCAGAGATGCAATGATGAAGCTGCTGAAAAGGAAATGTGGTTCTTTGTGGTATCCCTCTGGGATAACGTGCACGTTCACTCACTCTGCAGGACATTGTTACAGCATAGCCTTTCTACTATAGCTCTATGGGAAATTACAGAGTTTGGGGTGACTTTAAACCCATGTTATCATATTTTATGCTATTTATTTAGTGCAAAACTGTGACGTCACTAGGTTTGTCTGCCTGTGGGGTGTATGTAGTTCCTCTAATGTTTAGCTATTATATTACTTGCACAGGGGTGATTGTTGCACAGTGGTCTCATGAAATGTAATATAGGATCACTGTTATTCTTTAGGATATGAAATAGTGTATTAGCAGATTTGTTTGAACCATAGCAAGTTGTGCTGCTATGCCTGTGTCTCTGCCTACACCACATACTGCATAATTATTGTGTTTTGTTCCTATACAGTATAATCCTGTGTGTGTGTGTGTGTGTGTGTGTGCTCTGATCACCAGCTCCCGGTCAGCACACACAGATGCTTTTCTATCAGGCAGTGAAAGGGTTAAGTCTGACTCTGCATGCACTGAGCAGGCCTCCCTCCCTCCCTCCCTCTCTCTCCCTCTCTCTCTCTCTCTCTCTCTCTCCATCCATTTTTTATGTTTTTGTGTTTTTTTTTTTTTTTTTTCAGTGGAGGGGGGGGGGTGGCTCTGCCATCTGCAAACCCAGCGGCTGGATCTGTGATATGTACACACAACTTAGTTTGATAACAAATCGGCACCGCCTCGTTTTACTTTTGGATTCATTCTAAGAGCACACGGTGCTCCGCGGTGTTTTCAATCTCTTCCTTCACCAGTTCTTTTCCTCTGTCCGAAAGCTCCGGGACATGTCGAGTCGCGGAGGCGTTTCTCCTTCCACCCGAAGCCTCCCCTAACTTGGGATCCCACGGAAGGCGCTATGTCATGAAGGTAAGAGCGAAAGTGGAAGCAGCGAACCGGGTCGTTGGGATTTAGCGTTTACTCTCTCGGGATTTATTTCTGTCGAGCTTTTTAACTTTTAAACTCGGGAACTGCTAGCTGAGTCACGGTCACATACTTCACCTACCGGATCGTCCCATTTGACGCAACATGCACGATAATGATGGGCCGAGTCGTCCCGGTTTAGGACAAAAAAAAAAAAAAGAAGGACATGTTAGAGAAATAAGTTGAATCTAGACCCCCTGCTTTCTTTCATTCAGCGGCTGACCGTTCTCTACACACATCTGTAGGGGACACAGTTAAACATACCTGGGCGAGTAATGGAGGCCTGATCTGGGTGCAGTTCTCACTTTGCTTCCTATATGCAGAAATAGTGTTAGGAAATGATCTTGCACACCTATCAGAGCAAGAATATATGTTTAACAGATGAATTGAATCCTCCATAGTATATTTCAGAGTGCTCTAAGAATCTAGAGAAATGTGTCACCAAGTCAAGGTCACAATTCATTCTGTGTGAGGGATTTCTATTTCCTCAGGAAAGAGAGTGAGGGAGTGTGTTTGATAGAGAGATTATTCATGTGTGTAGGGGTGCTGCCTCTCCCAACACAGTACTACTGTAAGTCTGACTTATGTGATAGTAATGTGTTACTCTTTCATCAAGGTGCCGGATGTGTCACAAAATGAGTTTTATCTTCACTACGGGTGTTAGTTGCACAGTAATGGGGGCATTTCAGGATTGGATCAGAAATCTTGCCAAAGGGGGAATTTAATTTCCACCCAAACTCTTTGATCTTCCTGTTACAGCGCTGCTCTCTCTCTGTCATTAGCTGCGTTCAGGCCTCTTCCTCTGCCCTGCTGATTTTTCATTTACGGACTAGTTCCAGGAACGTGTCCCGTAACTGACTTTTTAGTTATTCCCCACACACAGTCTGCAGCTGAGTAATCAGGAATCAGGAAGCAGCAGGAGATAATGGGACTAACTGGCCCACCACTGTTCGCCACTTGAGATTTAACCTGTGGTCAGCTGGGCCACAAACATTTTGACTCTCAGACTACCACTTAATAGTCTATTTGCAGCCCTCTTACAGCACAGGAAGCTTCCTCACAGTGTATCAGATATTTCAGGCAAACCTACTGCAGTCTTTCTATGCACAGTGCGAGCACTCAGTCTGTTGAGATGTTTAAAAAATCTTTTTAGTTGGTTTCAATACAGTATCACCGCTATATATTAGCAATCTTTCATCTGTCGTAAAGCAATTTTATTGTATTCAATATTTCACTGCCTCAAGGGATCAATAAACCATTTTACAGCACATCTCTCCTCTCACGCCCCTTTTTGATATTTTGGAAATGCTTACTCATGATGGAGCATTTGACTCTTAAGTGAAGGAGAACTTAGTTATTGGCTCACTTCCCTGACAACATAGGACAAAACAGTTCAATGTCCAACATCTTGTCTAATGCTTTATATCTTTAATTATTAAAGCAAAATAAAAATAAAAACTAAACAGGAAACTATTGGTCGATTCTGGTGGAGCACGGTGTGCGTATCTGTGTAGGAGTTCAGCTGTTTTCTTACAGTTTTGTGAGTTTCAAAATGCTTTGAAGCCCAGGTTGCTGCTGTTGTGGTGATGTAATCAGGTCAGAAAAATAGGAGAGGTGGAGCCCCTCCCGTCTCTGATAACACCAATTTCTACATGGGCAGGGTGGGTTGTAGTTCCTGGGTCTGAAACCAATATTTGCTTTTCAGGGAGGAAGAAATTATTCTTTTTGCGAAATTGAAAGTATGACAAAGCGGACGAGCTGTTCATTGCTTACTTAGGAGCAATGCACTGTATGCTCTCACTCAGATCTCTTCAAGTTGTTAAACAGAGCCCAGGTGTTGTGTTTCAAATCACTCGGAGGTGCTGAGTTGTTCCTCTTTCATTCCAAAAACAGTTACTGATTGAATGTGAGAGTGCAGGTGTAGTCACTACTAGTAATGGCAAAGAGAGGAAGTAACAACATTGAGGATGTTGTGTGTTTGTTATATGAGAACGTTCTGTCCATTAATGTTTTACTCAAGAATAATAAAACCTTTCTGTACATCTGATTTGTGCGTCCCTCTACAGCAGGAACACACTTGTGGACATCACTGAATTCGCTGAGAGGAGGACGACTTCACTCCGTTGAACAGATCTCTAACGGGCCAACTTGCCTAAGGCGACACAGCGGGCTGGCCTGCTGCTGATAGACTTCTGTTATCTTTTGCCACCTGTAAAACACCGCCGCCATCATGCAGACCTCATCGCTGCGCCGCCAGATGAAAAACATGGTCAACAACTACACAGAGGCTGAGATCAAGGTCCGAGAGGCCACTTCCAACGACCACTGGGGGCCTCCCAGCTCGCTCATGTCTGAAATCGCGGACCTTACCTTCAATGTTGTGGCTTTCGCTGAGGTTATGGGTATGATCTGGAAGCGGCTCAATGACCATGGTAAAAACTGGCGCCATGTTTATAAGGCACTGACCCTGCTGGACTACCTGATCAAAACGGGCTCCGAGCGCGTGGCCCAGGAGTGCCGGGAGAACATACACACCATCCAGACACTGAGAGACTTCCAGTACATAGATCGGGACGGACGTGACCAGGGTATCAATGTCCGAGAGAAGGCCAAGCAGCTGGTGGCTCTGCTGAGGGATGAGGAAAAGCTGAAGAGGGAGAGGAGCCAGGCACTGAAGACCAAGACGCGTATGGCTGGGGTCACCAGCAGCTTAAGCTCTGGATCCTTGCCTCCTCCTTACCCAGGTCAACGCACCAGTTCGGCAGGGGTCTATGGGGAGGATATGAGGAGGTGCAGAAGCTCACCATCCTCTCACTGTGAGTAGCATCGCAGGACAGCTAACTGATGTGCACTTGATACACCAGTTATGAAACACAAGCACTGCCGTCTCCAAATTTAACTTGCGTTCCTCAAAGTACACAATGATCTGAAAGATACCTGAATATTTCCTGTGGCATGTGACGTGTCATTTGTCAGGGACACGCACATGACAGGTCATGAGTTTACTTGGTCACGTGTTTATCAGATAATTTCAAAGGAGGTCTTATGGATGATGACAGCAACAGAATAACAGGGTTGACTACTCAGTTCATCAGTCACCTCCAGATTTTCATCAAGATTTTCCATTTGATGACAGAAAAAGGGAACATTTATGGAGACACTGTCAGTTATATATTTCTACTCTCTGTCCAGTTTTTAAGATGTGAACATCAATCCGACATAGGTGCTATTTTAAAACCAACATTCAAGCCTTGATAAGTATTAATTGCTTGTTCTTTGTGCTTTAATAGAACGTGTTTTGACCTCTACTGTCAGTTGAATATCTGCATTCCACTCATTCTCCCGTTTACAGTCATGTCAGCTAAACTGGATTTACAAAAGAGAGGAGGCCCCTGTTTGGGCATGTTTCAGTCTAATGTGAAACCACAACTGGATACCATGTTTACTTGTGGTGACACTGTCTATTCTACTACTCCAATGATCAGGTGGTTAGGTGCTGAGATAATAGAGGAGCTAAGTGATCCCTGTGTGAGTGTGTAGGCGGTTAGCACATCTGAAAACCTATTGTGGAAAAGCATCAAGTTAGCTGCGTGTAACGTTTGTAAATGTGGTGTGAGGGGTGTGTGTAGCATATATTTTGGCACTTGTGTGGTCTGTGTGGTGTTTATAATAAAAGGTGTTAGTCAGTAGCAGAGCGGTGGCCTCATGAAGGCCCCGGTTATTCTCTTATACTTTCATGTCTGTGGCTTCTTTGATAGTGTAAACAGAGTTATGCCCACAGGCTGTATCTGACTGTTTTATTACCACGAATTCCCTTTTTCACCAATACTTTTTCCACTTCACAGACGTTTCTTGCATACTTTTCTGGGCTGGAATGTGCGCCAGCGGAAACATGTGGCCATTTACAACCTCCAAGCTCTTGATCTGGGGTTCAGTGATGCTACAATACAAGCACGCCTTGTAATACACAGAAAAAAAACATGAATACAGCTGATAACTGGATTTCATGCTGGAAAACCACAACAGTTTCACACTCTTATGATCATAGCAAGTCATTAAAATCACTTGATATTTATCTCAATAGGAACGGTTTACTGTATGACAAAGAATGAGTACTCTGCAGGTGTGCTGCAGGTGTTAAAATACTTGAAAGGTGAGTTATTGTGCAAGCGTGTGCACAACACCACAGCTTCTTGCTCTGCTCTGGGTGATTTTAAAGGGGGAAAAGGAGAATAGTGGTGGTCTACTGGAGATTCCTGGACACCAGCGCATGGTTGAAGAGTTGGTGCTGATGGATGGCATGGGTGTCGGCCAGGATGGTTGGCAGCAGCTAATTGGCAGCAAGCATTCCAGCTGAGACAGGGGATATTGAAGAGCAGCATAGTGGAAACGATTGGTTCCTGAGACCTGACTTCGCCAACGTGTGGCCTCCTGCACTATTTTAGCCCCATGACCCACAGCCTGGCACCCAGACTGGTATACTGCCAAGCCCCACCGCCCCCACCCCAAACCGTGGACCTGAATCCTACCCAGAGGATTTGGGGTAATAAGGTGGGCCCCACTCCAACCCATCCATTCCTCTCCCCCTCCACCACCCTAACTCTCCACACAGGCGCACCATTGTTCTCAGTGCAGGCAGAGTTAGGCAGACCGTGGCAAGCAATGCCAGCAAAGGCCCTAAACAACAGGCAATGGAAAAAAATTAACATGCAACAACAGTGCCAGCTCTTTCTCGACGTTAAAAATGAGTCCTAAAGTGTTTCTTTCTTTGCTTCCCATCTCCTTCAGCCTCTGTTTCCATCTGTTAACGTTTCTGTCTACATCCTTCTGCTCCCCCTTCCTCAGTAAACAC
Organism: Seriola lalandi dorsalis; assembly: GCF_002814215.2. Classification (NCBI taxonomy): domain Eukaryota; kingdom Metazoa; phylum Chordata; class Actinopteri; order Carangiformes; family Carangidae; genus Seriola; species Seriola lalandi. Next base: position 793,378 of record NW_019524793.1, read on the forward strand.
CCAATTCCCTCCGCTCTTCCTCTGTCTCTGTAGCCTCCTCTTCCTCTCCTCGCCTTGCTCCTGACATGGAGCAAGCTCGGCCCGCGACCAGCGGAGAGGAGGAGCTGCAGCTGCAGCTGGCCCTGGCTATGAGCCGAGAAGAAAGTGAAAAGGTACCTCTAAATGAGATCTCACAAACACACACACACACACACACACACACACACACACAGACTGAGAACAAACCTCTTGTCCTTATAGCACATGCGCCTGACAGAAAGAGGCTCCTTAGCTGCCCTGCTGCTGACATGTTATGTTGTAATTCTGCAGTAAGTCATTAAAGGCCTCTCACACACATGCTTGGACACTGTCAGTCATGGTGGTGAAGGGCTCCTGCTGCCTCTACCACGCCACCGTTTCCCAGAACCTTTCACAGAAAGTGATACCATCAACTCTGTCTCTGATGTGCTCAATAATGGCACTTTGACCAATCAGTGCGAGCGGTGCTCTAGAGTGAGGACACTGTGAGTGAAATAGTGAGAAGCCAGACAGGATGTGTGCATTGATCCACTCCTGAGCACACACAGCCTGCCCTAGTCTCCATGGCAAGGGCAGCCGTTGCCCTCTGTCACTTCTGCTCAGCTATTATGGAAACACATTATCATGCGTAGCAGTTTCCACCTCTGTAATCAAAGAAATCAGCTTTGATTTTGATGATCAAATTGAGATCTACAGTATATATTAAATTTTACTCTCCTCTTTTGAATCACTGCAAATCATTGTATTCTCTCAATAATTTCTCAATGACTCACTTCAACAAGCGTGATTTTACCTTTCCCTTTGATTAGTCTTCCCCCTAATCCTTCCTGCTTGACCTTAGCCACCTCCCCCTGTGGACATTGATGAACAGACCCAGCTGCAGATCGCTATGAGCCTCAGCAAGGAGGAGGCACAAAAGGTACAAGTACACTGGGACAAGGAATGATCCTTCCTCTTCATCCTTTACCCTGTAGCACATCTCCTGTCGGTCTGTGCACTAAAACCAATGTCACAGTTTTTGTCCTTCTGGGAAACAACATGCATGAACTACTCACTGTCTCTCCTCTCTAGATTTGATCCATGCCCCCCCCCACCCCCCCACCACCACACACACACACACACACACACTTTTAAACAGCAAAAGGACATGCAACTTTTTCCAGAGCCTAATCACTTCATCCTTCTATTTCACTAACCACTAGATCTCTCCTCTTAGTCCAGCCACTGTGTCCTCTTCTGGTGTGGTGTCATGAAAGGGCAAAGGGTTTGACGGACCCCATTACTCTGCTTGGGACACCTGTACAATTGCATGCAATGGACTGCGATGATGTCCAAGAGATATTTCCACTTTTATTGACCAAATATTGATTCTGCAATTCTCCCCCCGGTTAACGGTTAACACCCACACAGCCAGTCCAGCGTGCACCTGCCACACTGGATATGGATGAGGACACCCAGCTCCAGTTAGCCCTGAGCCTGAGCAAGGAAGAGCACCAACAGGTAGAGTTGCTTGGGGTCACCAAAACTGGGGTCACTGACTTCTCATCATGCCCACATAGTTTGCATGGATGTAGTGTGTTCCCACCTTACCCTTATTGGCCTTTTCATGTAGTAGGGACTCATCTTCTATGTTCGCTCATATTTACTTTTTCTTGATGATTACTTCCCACTATTAAATGTTTAACTTATTTCCACACTTGCTCCCTTTTTTTTTTTCTTTTTTTTTTTAAAGTTGTATATATAGTATATCACTGTTGTATTATATCAGGCAACCATTGTACCCCACCTCTCTCTCGTTCTCTTCCTGTCTCACTCTGTCTCTTTGTCTTTTCCCTCCCTTTTTTCTCTCACACTGTGTCAGTAAACCGTAGCACAATAGAACCGCTCTGTTAGAGAGCACGGTGATGCTCTCATCTCTTTGACTGGAGAATATTCTGGTCTGAGCATATTGCACACATCTATCTGTGGGTCATATGTTGCCCGGGAAAAAAAAATACACGCTAGCACTTGTGCCAGTGTGAGTCATAAATGTATTATGATGTGACAATATGTGAATTTTGCCGGAAGCTGTCAGACCCAAAGGCAACCATGTGACTGTATCTGTCGACAGGAACAACTCAGTCGCCAAGGAGACGAGTCGATGCTCCAGAAAGCTTTGGAGGAAAGCAAACGTCAGATGGAGTCTAAAGGCGGGGTATGAAATATTGGGGTATGGAATATCTCAATGGGGGGGTGATGAGGTATAAACATACATTTGAGAACATGCATTTATCGCCCAGGAATCACAACCAAACCAGCTGTAATGCTTTATGATGATGATGAGAGTTATTGGGTGTGATCAGGTTTCATAGCTCAACCCTCAGTTATGCTGTAAAGATTTCAAGCCTGTTTGTTTATAAAAGTCATAAATAAGTCAAGTTAGCTATTGTGCTGTCATCAAAGATAAGAGTCAGCGAGTGCTGAAACAATGTAATGAACTGTCGCTGCTTTCTTTCTTGTTGATGTGGACAGACCGCCTTCATGGACCTGGTAGATGTTTTTGCAGTGTCCTCAGATCTGCCTTCTGGTGATAGTCGATGGAATAATGCTGCACACCAGGCAGCAGCTCAACTGGGGGGCACAGACCCCTGGGACTCCATGGGTGAGCCTTGAGTTATTTTACTGTGACCAAAGCAGGAGAGTTTAAGCGCCAAGTGTGAATAATATGTAGTAAAGTGTTAATTCTTTGTGAACAGAGGCAGACTGCTCAATGATACAATTTGTTCTGCTCACATGCAATGGTAAGCTTCCTCTCTTTATACATCTGCTCTCTGTAAATAAAGAAGGCAGCACTAACACCTCAAGAGGAGATGCTTCGTGGATGGTCCCACCACCATCCAACAGTCCTCCCCCGCCATGGGAGCCCCCCGCTGAACCCTGGGATGGCCAGCCGAACAATGTCTCTAACCTCAATGCCACCGGCCGTGTGTGGGCTTTCCCTGCAAACACAGGTGAGTCTGTGATGTGCATGCACTAATACAGCTCAGCCGAAGACAAACAGGAGATACTTGAAATTAAATATGTCACATTAATTAAATTATATTGATTTTTATTTTGTAGCCTCCTCAAGAGTCGATCCATTCTCAGCCCCCCTATCAGAGAGAACAACAGCCGATGGAGCTGTCAGGGAACCTTTTCCCCGAACTGGAAGCCCCTCTGGTAAACAAAACATCCTCTTACTTTTTCTCTCTCTTGCTCTTTTCTCATTCTCTTACAGTGGCTCTGTGTATCCCACATACATTTAATCTCAGAAATCTTTTTTTTCTGCTGTCAGATGGAGATCTGTTTGATGAGGCCATGGATGGAGGTCAGATGAACGTCAACGGACGAGGGGAGGGCAGTCCTGAGCTCTTTGACCTGTCACATCTTGGGGAAAGCCTGGCTGCCCCCAGCCCTCGTACATGCCGGACGCCTGAGTCCTTCTTGGGCCCCACAGCAGCGTCCTTGGTAAACCTGGACAGCTTGATCCCAGCGAATCCCCCAGCCAAGACCAAGAACCCCTTTTTATCAGGTATTAATTGTATTACTGTCCACCATGTACTGAAGCATGTCGCACTTGTACTCCATAAATTAATTCCTAGCTTCCATAAAGCCACTCTATTTCTGTATGGAATAAAAATCTACTTGCAGAGAAATGAATGGTAATACAGTTGCAACTAGAATGGCACTCAGTAGAGCGCATCCCTCTGCCAAGTTCAGACATTCTTACATGTCTGTCTCGCTCTTAGAAAAATAAAAGGAAAAAGGAAGAAGTCTGAGACGTCAGCATTATACAATTCATACAGCTCGTCTCATTGCTATGTCGCAACAATTATTGTTAGTGTGTAATTATATTAGTTGCATGTTGAATGAAAGTCTGATGTAAGCATTCCTAAATGCTGCTGGTGCCAAATGCACTGCTGCTTACTATTAATAAGTACAGCTCTGTGTGTAATGCAGATTCATTATTTCCTTCAACCAGGTCCAGACTACTATCTGGATCTCCACTAAATTGTTCAAACTCATAGATATCAACTACATAAATATGTCAATTTTTGTAAAATCAAGATCCATACATAATTTCCTGAGAAACTGACAAAAAATCTGGATAAATCTCACAATGTTAAGGAATGTGATTACAAAATTGCTGGATATGCACCAAAATTGAATTGATTGAATTGAATCCATTACAAAAATCACATGATCCTCTCTCCTTGCCACTGTAGTGCCATGTTAGATTCACATAAAAAAAAAAAAAAAAAAAACATCAAGCGGGCTAAATGTTAACAGTGTTTGATTCATCAGGTTCTAAACCCAGTCTCAGGAAAGATAAATCTAATTTGGATAACTTAATACTCTTCTGTTTTATGTTTGTTTCTGTCCAGGTCTGAGTGCTCCTTCAGCCACCAATCCATTCCAAACTGACCAGCCCAAACTAACTCTGAATCAAATGGGCTCCGGCTCCACCTCTTTGGCTCCTCACAGCACTACTCTTCCATACAGTGCCTCCTTGCCTCTGCCCATGAGCCACCAGCCTGCCAGCCTCCCTTCGTCACTTACTCACCCCACCCAGCCTGGCCTGGACCTGCCAGGGAACCTCCCTGAGCCCTTGTTGCCCTTCTCTTCAGCCAGTACTCAGGGATCAGAGGCTGCACAGAGCAGTCAGAACCCTTTCTTATGAGGACCAACTAAACTGGAGAGAAATATCTTAGTAAAAGGGGAATGCTATTAGGTTATGCTCTTGAAATATCTCTAACCGCAGACCAAACTGTAGCCCCAAGGACTTGTATGAAAACCTTATTCTTAGTTGTTTTTATATTGTGGTATAATACAATAACCCTTAGGTTGATGCAAGCTGATTCTGTTCTTCACTATAACATTCTGTCCTGCTCCTCCGGTCATAAAAGCTGTAACAGGGTATAAAAGAGATAACACCTTTATATCATGACATTTGTGTCATGTAAAACTTCTTACAGCCATAACCTATTGCTAATGTAATTCAGATACAAACCTACATAAAAGCACAGTTTGATAATATTTTGTTGTCTCTATACAGCCGTAATAACCAGGCAAATGTGTTACAGCTTTGCGGTTAGTCAACAAGTCTGCTCACTCAACTGTTTGTATGATTGGCTTCGCTGGCTCGTGCTTCTGTCATATACTCTGCCTCCTGAAAAAAAAGAGGTTTCTTATAACTGGCAACAGTTTCTTAAAGACATGTCCAGCTCTTGAAATGTAACTGCATCAAACAATATCAATAACTTTGTGGCCGTTTCTGTGCACCCAGAATTGATGAGAGAATTTCATGTATAAACAATTTTACTATGGTGATATGAATTACTGGGATTAAGTCAAAGAAATTCTAGTTTGGGAGGACTGTATGTGCTTCAAAAATTCACTATAAGCAGGGCAACATTAGAAAACGTATGAATCATGAGTTTTATTCATTGCTTGTGAAGCACTGACTCATCAAATATAAGGGTATTATTACAACACTGCTTCATTCCTCAGTTGATTTTATTGCTTTGCATTTTCTCATTTCCCTTTATATCAATATATTTGATATGAAATCATAACAAAACAGGCACACGCCCAGGAGCAATTTCAATATTTGTTGTGCACCTTATGCCCCCTGCTGGAAGTAATTTATTACTACAATGCTGCATGCCTTTACAGTAACCGATGTTACAACATTTGTTCTTGACACTTTACTAGTTGTTAAAACTAGTCATGAATTCCTGCAATTCACTGTTTGTCTATTTGGAATTTATTTAGTAAAAGTGACCAGTAGATGCAGATAAGACCTACAGTAGTGTTGATTTAATAAATGTTAAAATGACCTACCTCACAAACATCCCATCCTGCCATGATATCACTAATACATCACCTCCCCCATTTTCCCTAATGAGGAGTCACCATATTTTATATGGTACTCAAGATACAACAGTTTCTCTTGTCATGTCTTGCCATTTTTTCAGTGAGTCCAACACTAAGCACATAATTACATCCTCTTACAACTGGTGTGTAAACCGTCTTTGCACACTGAGGATACTGACATCTTTTGCCAAAAGGCTTGAAACCATTTTTCAAACAGCAGTGTCACTTTTTCAGGAACAAGCATATGATGGATCACTTGACTGTGGTGGACTCTAGCCAACTGAGCACCTCCTGAAGTCCCTGTCCAGATCGGGCACTGAGTTCCAGTGTTGTGATTGACTGAGTAGCAGATGCAATGATGTCATCCATTCTGAACAGTGACTTTATCTCTATAAGACTCATAGTGCAGGGCACGTCCCTGGAAAAGGGTGGAATAAAAAACAAAAATAAGAAAATACATAATGGCAAGAACGACAGAATTATGAGATTGGATACATGCTGTGTTGAACCTGCTAGCTCTCACATCTTGCATGTATGGCAAGTGAATGTAGAGATTGGTGAGTGTTACCTCTTGTTGAAGAGAATAAGCACAGAGGCACTGCACAGAGGCTCAGCAGAGAGTACTGACAGCAGCTGGATACAGGAGGAGGATACTTGAGCGATGTTGGCTGAGTCCACCATAAACTATGAAAAAGAAAGCATTCAGTCAAATAATTCCAACAGCCAATCTATTCCCTTGCATCTAATGTTGCAGATGCAGTATGAATACAAAAACATACAATGACAGAGGCGCAGTCTTTGAAGTAACTGGGCCATATAGGGCCCATGCAGCCTCCCAGCTCTCTCACTGTCACCTTCTTCTTCTTCAGTGTCAGGTCTGTCAGATTGGTTCCTACCTGTGCAGATTTAAAGAGAGAAGGTGCATTACATGGATGGGCCGTCACATCAAAAAAGAGCCTTCGAATACTCTGTAGTAAAACTATCTTTCATTATCACTTACTGTAGGCAGAGTAGAAGGAGGTGACCCTAGTTCACCTAATCCATGTAAACTGATCTGTAAACAAAATCAGTTAAGAAAAAAAATCTATGGGAGCCAGTGCTGTGAGTTAAATTTGCTAAGCTGAATTTAAAATGGGCTCAATACACTATTTATAGTTATACATTATACAGTATAAAGGGACATTTTATTGTAATCCGTTTTTCTGAGAGTATGTAATTTAGAACACCACGTGAAATAATATTTTAATCAGCTTTATTTTACTTTAGTGTCATATCACTTATATACTTCATGTGACTGTCCACAAGGGTTGCCTTGCAAATGCATATAAACTGGTGCAAAATTATATGAGGGTGTCAACCGATATTGGTGGTGGTTGTTTCAACAGCTTAAAAACTGCAGCTCCCAAAATGATTATACTGTTGAATGAACACCACTTTAGTTTTAGCACAAACATTATGACCTATATTTATTGCTGAACTATTGTATTAGCCTGCTTTAGTTTTAGCTAGGCGTTTGTGATAAACTGACAACTGAGTGAATAATATATATTGTACTTAGCAACCTGGTATTTATTGCTTATATAAGTATTAACGTTGTTTACACCTACTACAACAGCTCACCAAGCTAAATTAGCTAAATTTAAGATACAAAACACTTTCAGTTCACAGTACTTTTATACTTTTTTCTAGCTCTGGTTCAAAACATTCAGCTGAGAACAAAGGATATTTTGTAGACGTTTCAGCAACAGCGTTTTCCCAACGCCAGTTGCTCCAAGAAGCAAACACGTTTCATTCCTGGTCATTTTGGTTTCCCAGAAGCAGCATAGCAAAGCCCGTGATTACATGTAGCCGAGGTAGCCGCCAGACTTGGCACCATGGCGACGCTCGAACGACGGTGGTACGTCGCAGTGATAGGACGAAGTAGACATCAATCATTCCACTCTTGTTTCTGATTGGTTATCGACACACCCACGTGAACACAGCGGAAGAAAAACAAGATCACCGCCATAATAAGGGCAATCACTGGTCCATACGAGTCGACAGAAAACATCGAAAACGCCCCCCGCAAACCTCTGACTTCGCAGTTACATTGCGTTGTTGGAATTGGCTGACACCGCTGTATCTCTACAAGAATTGATTTGGGGAAATAACCATGGAAGCAAAGTTAAAGAAAGAGTTGGGAACAACCATGCTGAAGTCAACTGGTTACTCAGGAGGTGGATGTATCAGCGAGGGCCAGAGTTACGATACTGACTCTGGGAGAGTGTTTGTGAAGATAAACCACAAAAGCGAGGTATTTTACAATTATTATGTTTTGCATTAATCATTTAAGTTATTACAATGACATATATGTTGGTTGATGTCTGGATCACTATATGTGCTATTAGTCTGGATGGAAAAGCACAACAGTGAATCGGATTTGCTACACCCTCTGAAGGCAACTTAACTTTGTGCACACATTGTGAGATGGAGAAGAGTCTGATTATTATTTATTTCGTGAACATGCAAACTACATGCTCACGACACCAAATCCCATTTTTGTTTTTTTCAGGCCAAATTGATGTTTGATGGGGAGATGGCCAGTTTAGAAGCCATTTTAAAGACAGAAACTGTTAAAGTCCCCAAGCCTGTGAAGGTGATTGAGCTTGACACAGGAGGATGTGTATTTGTGATGGAGCATCTGGACATGAGAGGTCTTAGCAAGTAAGAGCTCTCATACAATTTGTTTAGTTCTGTATCAATATCATTAGCATGATACACAAGTTAGACTGGAGGGCAATTTGAAAATATAGGAGACTAAAGTCTAGGTCTATTTGTTGTTGTTTTTTTTCATGAAATCCTTTATTTCTAAATCCAATGTGTAGGCACTCAAAGCGCCTAGGAGAGCAGCTGGCTGATCTGCATCTTCACAACAAGAGACAGTTGGAAAAATTCAATAAAGAGCAGCAGATAGTGGGTAATTCACCTTCATTACACTTCAGTACATGCAAATATAGACAAATGTACACAAAAATCCTCTATCCTCTTGCCATTGCATGATTGAATACCAATAAACTCTCAAATTTTATGGGGGGAGTATAAATTGCTGATCATTCAGATTAAGCATTGTATAACATTTTCTATGGTACACAGGAAAAGGAGCTGGCCAGTCGGAGGTGGCTGTTGTTGAAAAATTTGGCTTCGGTGTAACAACATGCTGTGGATATCTACCACAGGTAAAAATAAAAATAAAAATAAATCATTGTATCTGTATACTAAGTGAGATTGGACTGTATTTCAGTCTCTAATATGTAGTACATATGAAGTGCATATATATGGTCTCAAGTCTCTTACATTCATCCTTAACAGTATCACTGCAGACTTCCTTTTTTCTCTCCAGAAAAATGAGTGGCAGGATGACTGGGTGACATTTTACTCCCAGCAGAGGCTGCAGCATCAGCTTAACATGGTGGAGAAATCTAATGGAGACAGGGAGGCCAGAGATCTATGGGCCAAGCTACAGGTGCACCCTGCCTTTGCCCCCCATCAGAAACAAAACTTCACACACGTCTTTATGATTGTATAAATAACCTGACAGTGCAACTTACATATTTTGTCTCTCATTTACAGCTGAAGATCCCACAGTTTTTCACAGATGTGGAAATTGTCCCTGCTCTCCTCCATGGAGATTTATGGGGAGGCAACGTGGCACAGTGTGCAGAAGGGCCAGTCATCTTTGACCCTGCTTCCTTCTATGGCCATTCAGAGTTTGAGCTGGGTATTGCAGGGATGTTTGGTGGCTTCAACAGCTCTTTTTACTCTGCTTACCATGAAAAGATTCCTAAAGCTCCAGGCTTTGAAAAGAGAAACCAGCTTTACCAACTTTTCCACTATCTGAATCACTGGAATCACTTTGGTGGTGGCTACAGAGGCTCCTCAATAAGCATTATGAAGAACCTACTGAAATAACTGCACTCCCAGTCACTTGTAGAAAGCTTCACAAGTCTTAAACGCAAATCAAGTATTTGATGGATGCTAATCTGACCAAAACTAGTGTGGCTAATTGTTGAATAACACTTTAACATTGCAATGTCTGCTATACTGTGTATTAAATACAGAATCCACATCCAAAATTAATTCTGCCATGACTGCTACACCTATACCAACTCGCTTTCAAAATTATAGAAAAGCAGAATCTATACCTTTTGGTTATCTGCAATCAAACATAAACCACAACATGCATTCCTATATACAAGAGGAAGGATTTACCACACACCAAACAATTTTTTTTCATTTTCTGCAAGTGTGAGGTCAATATAATTTTCTTTATCATTCTCACTTGTCAGTTGGAAGAACAAATACCAAGAAGTTTTAAGTTGGTATTGTTTGTTATGCTGCAAAACCTTCTGATTCTTATGCATTACCTGTTTGACCAGCACCTAATTGAATTATAGTACTGTGCAAATAACATTAGATTTTTGCAGTGAATGCAATACTGTATTCTTTATCTACGTTGTAGTAGCCTTACTGTTGATGTCATACAGACTAACACACTACATACAAAAACAAAATGTTTCTGTATTGTAATGGATCATTGCAATATTTGCTATCCACTGTTTAACCAACAATAAATCCTGAGATGATCCAAAGTGTTTTCCTGACCTGCTGTATTTGGTATCTATCCAGTTTGAAAATGGTAGTGAATCAAACTATTTGTTAAAATATACTCTGAACTAATATACTCTAGGCTAGGCCTGGTCTTGCTCACCTGCCTATCACCTTTTATATTTTGCACAACTGACTTGATGCAGTATTTATGTTGAACCAACTGTTTATTATTGTCAATGTAATTTAATGTCTTTGATGTGTTCATGATGCCTGCTGCAAACCAAATTTCCTTCGGGATAATAATAATAAAGTTGAAGTTGAAGTTGAACTTGCTGTCAGGTTTTGATGCAACCACTGATTCTAGAGATGTTTTGTATTTGATTTGATGCTTAATTTCATCTGTATTTTTTCCAAACTTTTTTTTAACTTAACTTGAATTAACAGAGAGTGGCACAGGCCATGCTATGAGGCCAATGATTTACAAAGCAAGGCAAGTTTATTCATATACTGCTCCTTTCAAACAGAGGCAATTCCAAGTGCTTGGGAAAAAAATCCCAAGAATAAAAATTGATAAAAAATAAAGCACAAATAGACAAAAACAGTCCGCCAGAAAATACACATATCTCATGCATGGTATTTGGTTAATGGTTTATAAACATTATGATAGTATTTACGACCTTAACTAGCGATGAATTTTGCTTATTCACAGCAACGACCCACTACTGGCACTTCTCGCTTACCGTACCGGGGCGGGGCGCGAACGCAATAGCAATAGCGACGTACTTTTGCAGGAGCACAACAGGAGCATCATAACAGACCAGGGAAAGTGTCACGGTTTTGTTTAGTGACATTACTTGCAGTTAGAGTACAGTCATTTTCACGTTAATACTTTATGGACTAATTACGTATCGTAGCTTTATGTGTAATAAATTCCATCGTGCCATGCTAATTTCCACACCCGTTCCTTTTGCTAATACTAGCTAGCTAACTGCTCCATTGCCTCTACACAGAGACTCTTTGCAGGTAAAGATTTTTCAAAATGGCATTAGCTGAAACAGAGAATGGGTGTTCCGGTGGGGAAGGGGGAGAGTCCGACGCTATTGTTACAGCTTGTGTCTTGAGCGGCTTCAGTGAGAGCGGCGAGACCCGGGCTCTCATCTCCAGCCTGTCGGAGGTCCACGGGGACACGGTGACAAGCGAGTCTGCGACACAGAGGTTCCTGGGTGAGACAGTCCTCCGCAGAGTTCACGAATCCTCAAATAAACTAATTTCAATCAGTGCTTTGAATGGGTGGTTTGAGCATGTTTGCTATGTATCACATTGTGCCCATTTCATCCCACAGTGATAATGAACAGATATCAAGAGCAGCCTCACCTGCTGGACCCACATCTAGGTACATTATGATAAGTATGACTCTGAAATCAATTTTTGTTAGTATTGTAGATTCATTTGAAGAATGTATATATAATTAAATTCCCCCACTCGTCAATTTTTATTAGAATGGATGTTGAACATGATACTGGATTTTGTAAGGAGTGAAAAGTCTCCCCCTTCACTGGTACATTTGGGTTTCAAGTTTCTCTACATCATCTGTAAGGTCAGTAAAAACAGTGTTCATGCTGACAGCAGCTTGCCAAGTCAATTAAAATCCTCGACACCACACTGCAAAGAGTAAAACCTGCAAAACTCATTTTACTTAAATAGCAAAGCTGTCAAGCCAATTCAGTAATTCTGCTTGATGACACAGGCCCAGGGTGTTTTTATTTATTTATATTTTTCTGGCTAGGTAAGAGGCTATAAAATCTTCATGCAGCTTTTTCCTCATGAGGTGGCTGATGTCCAGCCAGTTCTGGACCTGCTGTCCAGACAGGATCCCAAAGACTCTGAGGTGAGACTCTAGTAAAAATAATAATCCTGTCCTACACAGCAATCACACCTCTGTGCATTTTCTTCCTACTAATTTTGCATGTGTTATCTTTGGTTTTGGATTTACTAGCTGCATGTTTGACCATGTACACATTTCAGACTTGGGAAACCCGCTACATGTTGTTGTTGTGGCTGTCCATGACCTGCCTCATACCCTTTGACCTTTCTCGCCTGGATGGTCATCTGGAGTCAGATGGAGGCATGGCCAGAGAGCCCACTATGGACCGTATTCTCGCTATTGCAAAGGCAAGTTAAGCAGATGAAATACTTTGATTTTGTTAACGTGTTTTGTGTTGGAGAGATTGGTCCGTATGTCTAGGTCTTGCTCCCCAAATGGCTTGTCTTTTGTTATCAGGATTTGTGGATGTGTAATATGTGAACTGAATTTTATTTAGCCCTGGAGTATTTGTTTATTTGTAGCATTATTTGTAGCATTTGTAGCATTACTCCAATGTCATCATCATGATAACAGTCATGTATCATACAGTATGAATGACAGTGTTTTTGCTTCTTTGCAGTCTTATCTACTTGTCAGTGATAGTCCCAGGGATGCCGCATCTGTACTGGTATCAAAGTAAGTGCACAAACCAAACATGTACGTTTTACAGTTTGTAGCAGTGGAACAATAATAACCTTTAATAAAACATGAAAAAAACACAAGTGGCCACAAAATTTCCCTGCAGGATGTTGATAGACAGGTGTGAACAGGTATGAACTGATTCAGTTTCCATCAAATCAATACCTTCCGAAACTCACTGACAACTAATTTCCTACATACAGTGTGATAACGGACACAGGATCTGCCTTATAGCTGGAAATGAAGAAAACAATGAAAGAAATGAATGTGTGCTTACATCCACTAGGACCTCTACTACACTTGCCTGTGTGCCTGATAGGACACACTATAGAAGAGGCCTGTGGATCCAGTTACTGCCAACGTTTGCTATATTGTACATCAGTGAACTGTGTTGTATCATAAAGAGTGGAGAGCGTCAAGTAAAGCCGCAGTGTGTGTGTGTCACAAATGGTGTACCATTTACAAAACAGTTATCGGCATTAACTGGTGTAAACCTATATGTTGTTAGATGTCACACATCTATAGTTTGAATTATTAAATTAATAAGGATAGGTATTCTTTAAAAGGGAAACTGAAAGCAGAGAAATAATGTTACTAATCATCCATCTTCATGTTTTGTTGTACTGAATGTTTGCAGTGACCATGAAATGTGCATAAACAGTTTCCTTTTAGAGGAAAACCAAACAAACCAACATCATTATCTGTGTATTTGGGCTATTAGGCTCCCTGCACACATTAAGGCTAAATGTCTACTGTATGTATTTTTATGTAAATATTGTGTCAATCATGTACAGTAATTTACTAGAATGGCACTCAGTAGAGTCTATACCTCTGCCAAGGACAAACATTGTCTTCCACCAGATCCAGATTATCATCTGGATTGTCACCAAATTGTGCCCTATCTACCAAAGTTTAGGAAAGACAAATTTCCATTTTATGCAAATCTAATGGACAGTTAAGTTTTATCTTGTTTTATGTAATCTCAAGAAAGTGATAAAAAATTCCTGGCTCTGCCCCTTTAACCAGATCTGCACCAATATTTAATGGGTTCTTCCCTGGAAAACGCCCCATCCCTCCACCAAGTTAGTTCAGTACTTTTTGCATAATCCTGTTGACAAATGAACCAACAAACCAACAAACCAGCAGCCACAGAGGAAAACATAACCTCCTTGGCGGAGCTAATAAAAACATAGCAACCTACTGCAAACACAAAATACAAACCATGTAAAGTTATAAACTGTAATTTGTTTTCTAACCAATAGAGGGCACGGTTGTTCGTGGAATGTCTCTTCTGGTGTCTACATTTGTTTATCTAGATGAAACCAATTATTTCTTTCTTGCTTTATTGTACATGACCCTACAGGTTCATGACACGCCCTGATGTGAAACAGAAGCGCCTCGGAGACTTTTTGGACTGGAGCCTCGCCACTATATCCCAGACCAGTGACCAATCAATGAGAGACATTATAGTGCTGGATGGTGCTCTGCAGTCTCTGGTAAAAAAAAAACACACTCACTGATCATACTCCGTTGGTTTTGCGTACACACCATTCTCTATTGTTTGTTTGAAGCCAGTGTCATTTGTGTGCACAGTGTATTAAAACCTGCAGACGATAGTTTACAAGAGCTGACATGACTGGTATGTTTCACCCAATACCGAATGTGGTTTTGGCAGGTGTGTAATGCACCTGCTACGTGTGTGGGAGCTACTGCTTCAAGTGTTTAATCCACAGCGTTAAGAGAATTAGCGTTAATGAGAACAGGGTTGAAGGTATTTTTGTTCCAATGAAAATCACTTTTCCAGCCTCTCACATTACATCTGTTTTCAATACAAATCGTTATCAGTAATAGAGGATATTTTCTAATCATTTCCTGCCAGGTAAGATAATGTTTTGCAGCCCTCAAGCAAGTACATTACGTTCATATTATTGGCACATAAACTTGAATAACTTGTAGAAAGCGCCCCTTTTTACTTGATGTCTATGAAGTCACTGTGGCCCCAGGCTGTGTGGTGCTTAGGGTGTTTCAAAGACAAAAACATAACTAGATGTTGCCTAATATGAATCTTGGTTTCTGAGACTAATGTGTAATGTCTCTTAGTGAAATACTTACTATTTGAAAATGTGTGATGCCTTCCCAAATGTTACTGCTATCATATGTCCTCTGTAGTATGTTAGATTGATTTGGTAATCTGATTTGTGTCCCCTAGGCAAAACTTTTCAAACATGGAAAACGAGATGACCTCCTACAGTATGGTAGGTTACAGTTTGTTCTGTGTTATATCTCTATGCAGTAAAGTAATGAATGAAGATCAAATTAATAATTAAGCAGTTTTGCTGGCCCCAGCCTGAACAGGTTTTTGTTTTTCACACTGAAAACTCAAAGACCCTGCGCCCTTGTTATGTCAGTATCATATTCATTGTATGTGGGATTCAGCTCTGTGGGCTCTTCAAAATCTGGACTTCATAGCCTATAATGATATAATTTGATTCAATTGATTAAAGATCATGGCAGCAGGGTGGCATAATTAGGATGGCAGGAGTTATTGGAGCATGTTATTGTTACATTCATAGCCCTCAGTTCAGTTGCTCTTGCCAGTGGTAACAGAATGATATGTGTTCACAAATCTTTTATCCAAAAGTCATATGCCAGGGAGGAGATATTTGAATGCATCATGTGATATGTCCCTAAAATAATACCAGAGACTTGCTGTGAATGAAAATGTGAGTTCTTTGATAATTTATCCAGTGCATATTTTTAGCTATATGAAGCAGTTTCTGTAGAGACATTGTAGTTGTAGCTGGCAAGTGAACCTCATCCATAGCAGTTAGGATTATTTGTTTTTTGTGTACCTGTGATCTGCAAATTACCTACATGTAAATAAAGGCATTGGCATTTCTTGGCCTCTAACCAGAGATCTCCCAAATCGCAAGTATACCTGTATGCTATGTATGTTCTGTATGTATTCATTCATTTATTTATTTCTGTAATGAAATTATAGTATTACATGTAATAATTATGACTGTGTTTCCCAGCTGCTACAATTCTGCAGTGTCTGGAGCAGAAACATCTGTCAGAGAGCAGCCAGGCCATGCTGCGGAAGCTTGGTGTCAAACTTATCCAGAGGCTTGGTCTCACCTTCCTGAAACCACGTTTGGCTGCTTGGCGGTTAGACATAATATAATAATAAATAAATTCATTGTGTGTTTACATGAAAAATTTGTCATATCTAAAAGCATGGGTATTTTTCATGTAAAGAATCTTGTCAATTACCAATACTTTGCCAATTGTGGCTCCCCATTCCATTGGGAATTGCTTTATATCATTTCTCTTCCGAGCTAGTTTTTCATAGTGAGTAATGTCAAATGTGTCACAACACATTTTTATTGTCATTGGTGAGATTTGTTTTGGAGCACTGAGCTTAGTGTCATAAAAAATTTATGTGCTTGATTTTCAGGTACCAGAGAGGCAGCCGCTCTCTCGCAGCAAACCTTTCCATGTCCCAATCTGCTACAACTACTGAAGCTGTGACTCCAGATATGGACACACAAGAACAGGAGGAGGACTATGACATACCTGAAGAAGTAGAGACAGTTATTGGTGAGTTTCAGCCTCCACTTAGTTTAAACTGTTGTTGTAATATGTCTGCTCCTGAAATCAAATTTGCTACTTTGGTATTTTACAGAGCATCTGCTGGTGGGACTGAAAGATAAGGAAACAATTGTGCGCTGGTCTGCAGCAAAGGGGTAACAATCTGTCCTCACATAACAAATTTCTAACAGTTGATAACAAGTCATCCTTGTAGTTACTTGTCTTCTGTATTGTTCATGTCAAAGACAGCATCTCCAAAAGAGTTAATGTTGTTTATTTAACCTTTCAGCATTGGGAGGGTGACTGGGAGGCTTCCCAAGGAGCTGGCGGATGAGGTGGTTGGATCATTGCTGGACTGCTTCAGGTAGGTTCATGCTGGGTGCATATTGGCTCTCGGCAACAGTCAGGCTCTGCTATTTATCATTTCTCATACTGTGTCCAGAATACCTGTCACACAGTGACAATTTTTTAAGCAGCCCCATATTCCAAAAACCTGTTCTATGTTTTGACCTGTGTGTGCTGTTTTTCAAGCTTCCAGGAAACAGACAATGCTTGGCATGGAGGCTGCCTGGCATTGGCAGAACTTGGTAGGAGAGGACTGCTCCTGCCTTCCAGATTAACAGATGGTATGTGCCCACAAATTCATATTGAAATATTTATTATATGACATGTGGACTATTATAAGAAAGTCAGTTTTTGTTTCTTCTTTATTCAAATTTTTTACATTTACAGAGTCAATCCATTGTCAACTTTCTATATTACAAAATATGTCCAGATTTAAATATTAAGAATACTTATTGCTTTTCACCTTTTCCAATCAAGTGTGAGAAAAAGTGAAATAATATTTACATACTTGTGACTTTACATACTTGTGTGAAGTCTTTGCATTTTTTTTTTTTTTTTTTTTTTTTTTTTTTTTTTTTTAAACAATTGACCTCGTGGCAGTTTTTTACACACGTTACATTTGCTCCTGCAAGCATTATCAAATCTTTCAGTGCTTAATTAACATTTTAACATTATTTTTCAATAAGTTGATCCTTTCCCATTGAGGCTTGCAGTCGTAAATGTGGGAGATATTATGTCCTTATTACTAAATATTATAACAGTCAGAGTGTATTTGTTAGCATCAACGAGGCCTCCGTCTCAGAACCCGTCCTGGTGCTTTTGCTCTCTTGTGTGGTTTATGGCAGATGTTTTCAGCCTGGCCACTGTTTGCTCTTTTCATGCCAGTTGCCTTAGTTTTGGGTGTGTGCTTGGTCTTCCCTGGAAAGTTAGGACTTGTAGCATCTGTGGAATCCTTTGAAGGCCCGTCTGCAGTGCTGAAGTCACATGCGGAGGCAGCAGAGCTTGCAGTGGCTAGCTGACAGAGTGCCAGTGCTGCAGTCTGCCTCTGGTCACATGGTTCTTCATGTAGCTCAGCATCGGGCCTCTGCTGGAGATCCTCAGGGCTGCTGTGAGAAGCTCGAAGGCTGAGGTTCAGAGGCAACTCATCCCCTTTTAATGTTTCATTGTCTAAGCACCTCAGTCCGTGGTCAGATGGGCTTTTTTCTTTATCCCGCTTTCTTGTTGAGAGGTTTAGGGGAGCCAGATCTTCTCTGCTGTCCTCATCCTCTTCTTCTGACATTTCAGGACACGGCTCAGAGA
This sequence comes from Seriola lalandi dorsalis, assembly GCF_002814215.2. Taxonomy (NCBI): domain Eukaryota; kingdom Metazoa; phylum Chordata; class Actinopteri; order Carangiformes; family Carangidae; genus Seriola; species Seriola lalandi. Next base: position 811,616 of record NW_019524793.1, read on the forward strand.
CAGACATGGAGGAATATCTGCTGCTCTCAGCTGACCTGAAAGGGACAGACCAAAACTAAAATTTAACGGACTGACTAGCATCACTGCAAATCAGGTTTCTGCAGTCAGTTAATCCAAGAAAAAAATATTTTTTTTCTTGAAAAATTGAAAAAAACAGCAACTAGATTTGGTAAATTTTGCTTACCCTCCATCCACATGCAGAGTTCTTAACTGCAGCAAGCTTTCAGCACACTTTTCTTGTCTTGAGTCATGTTTGATGGGTTGCACGGCGCTATCTGTGTGTTCTTGTTCGGCAGTTGTTTGTGATTCATTTGTGCAGGTGTAGTGCAGGACCTCTGTGTCTCTCTGTATGGTGTGTGCATGGCTGGGTCTGTCAGGGGACCCCAAGGCTGAACAACCCGCTTTTGGGCTTAGCCTGGTTGCTTTATCTCCACTCTGCCCATGGTTGCTCTGCTCTTGTGTAGATGTGTTGAGGCTGTTGGGTCTGAGGCGTGAATATGTGTATAAGTCATAATCCTTTGGCCCAAGGGTCTGGCCGTACAAATCCAAAGGAATATATCTGGGTCCTGGAATTGGCATGGAGAGCTCATGTGGCCTGTACAGGGTATAATGCAAAGGGTGGGGCGGGTGAAGAGGGTGGCAGTATCTGTATGTGTATGGAGGAAAGAGGGAAGTGTGTGGTGCTGCAATGGGTTGCGGCACCACAGGCCTCTGGGGATCCAGAAACTCTGGCCGGAAAGAAGGAGAGTTTGGCTCATTCGCATGGGGATTTCCTGGGAGGTAGTATGATGGATAGAGGGGCCGGTCAGGCAGGAGATAAGTAGAGTATTCAGGAACCATGGGAGGGGGTAATGGTTTTAAGGGAATGGAAGATGACATTGTGCCCCATGGGAAGCCTGGATGGTTGAAAGTAGGAGCAGGAGTTTGTGAGTCCTCCGACTGCTGCACAGATGACTTGAAGGCATCTGCTCCGTCACGGTTGGGTGTGACAGGGGAGAAGGCAGATGGGCGCGGCAGAGACTTGGCCTCATTGCTCTCCTTGTTCTCTGTCTCTGTAACTGTATTTGGTTCTGTCACATTCTGGCTGTCCTTGTTGACTGGACTCTCACACCCAACATCTACATGTTCTGTGTCTTCTCTGCTCTCATCTTTGTTCTCCTCAACTCCCTGTTTCTCAGGACTGCTGTTCTGAGCTGCTTGCTGGGGGCTTGGACAGTCCTTAGATTTGACAGGGACTCCCTTTGCTACAGCCTTGACCTGTCGAGCTGTTTGCCCGGTTTTCTGTGACATCAGGGAGATTGAGTTTTTACACAAGTCGTATTTCATGTGGTTGAAGAGGTGGGACTTCTCATTGCAGGTGAAAGGACACTGGAAACACTGGTACTTGAAGGGCTTGCCTGGCGGACGGGGAATGTAGTGGGGTCTTTTTGGCTTGCGTTCCTGAGCAGTCTGCATCTTGATTCTTAGGCACGTTTCCTGAAAGAAAAATACAGCACATTGCAGTTGAGGAATTTGTGGTTTAGATTTAAATTTTTTAACTTCCTCTGTCCGTGTATGTACTGAAGCTATTGGGGAATGTGACACTAAAGCATATAAGGGCAACTTATGAATCATTGCAGTTTTTGTGCCAGATTCTCACTGAGTAATGAGGCTGATAAAGTTGTTTGACTGGTTCAGGTGGAGAGTGGTTCTCATTGGCAGTTTTTTCTCTCAGTGTTTCTTTAGCTGCTCGGCCAGAAAAATCTCTCGTTGCACAAAACACTGCACCCTCAGGCTAATGTATTTCTGCAACTGTTACTTCACAGTGGGTTGGACACCAAATACAGATATGGGTAAATATGTAAACCTATCTCCTGTATGCAAAAATGTACCTGCATGTTTGCATAGGTGCACTTGTGTCTTGTGTAGTTCTGGTTGATTGGCAGCACCCTTCAGCGGCCTCAACTTGGCCTGTGCATTCACCTGCCTATCATTCTGATATTGCTCCACTCATCTGTCCTGTAAAGTTAGAAAACTGCCTAGGCACTAAGTAGACAGGAGATGGGCAGACTAGGCATTTACTAACATAGACCTGGAGGGCATGCAGAGACTTGCTTTCTCCCTCAACCTTACTAAACTCTTAGGCTGTCGGCGTGGGAACCACCAGCCACCTGCTTCCCATGACTACACCTGCGGGATGCACTCAGTTTCCCGTTCATCATTTGATGAGCTCACCAGCTCTGGAGACGCAATTGTTTGAGAAGTAATTCTTTTAATAATATTTCATGTAACGTAGCAGCTAAAGTAGGCACAGCAGGTGGCATCTGAAGCGCTTCAGGCTCACCTTTGAAATGAAACATCACCTAAAGCGGCGAGTTAAGTGTTGCTGGGTGTCGAGGAACCTGCTTGTCATGTGCTGTCGCAAGAAGTTGTCACTCAAGTTTCTGTCCAACTGTTGCAGCATGCAAAGCCACTCCCTTTTTAAGGAGTGAAATTCATTAGAAAATTATTTTTTAACATAAATCCTCTTCACTATGAATACAACCCAGTAAAAACCTTTCTGTTTTGTTTTTTTCTTCATAAAGAATATATGTTTGGATCCTAAGGTGTGGTCTTTCTATTTACATACCAGTCTGTATTTGTTATAAAGAAAAAAGACTGTTATTTAGCTAAGTTTAGTTAAGTATCTTAAACTTTTTCAGAAGGTCCTCGGCAGAGGCCAGGTACTTTAAGCAATACATGCATCAGTCAGGTCAACAGTCTTGGCAGTAACAGCAGGGGCTAATTAAAATGCACAGGTAACAGGTGCATGCAAAGCTTACACCTACCTTAAATACACCCTGCAAACTAGTAAACAGTACCATTACGAAACACTGACTACCAAAACTACAGAAAGGGTTTGACAGAGTGCTGTGAATAAATTAAAATGTTAATAAAGTTTAAGTAACCCAATGTTTCTTGCTTTTTAATGAAGAAAAGATTAAAAAAAAAAAAAAAAAAAATTACCTCCTCTGGTTGTAGCAACCGTGTCCTCTCCTGAGTATTAGGCCTGCAGAGAGCCACTCCACAATCCACAGCCAGTGTTGGTATCAGGACGCTTGCTCCAATATGTGCTAAGAGTTCAGAGTGTATGTGTGAGTGTGTGTGATGGTGCATGTGTGTGCTGTATTTGGTGATGTTAGTTGTGTGGTGAGTTCCTCTCTCTGAGGTGTTGTCTCACCAGTGGGTGGGGCTTCAGCCCAAACAGCAGGGCCCTCGGGCAACATTGATGCACCTGATATTAGTCAAGCCTCAAGCGATGATTTACATGATGGGGTTGAGTGGGGGGCTCCCACACCTTCTTCCTCTTCACTGCTCCCTCTCTGTCTTTTGTGGAAACAACCACACAGGCCTCATTCTGCTGTTACTGAAAATAACATGCTCATTTACATAAATGCATCAAGTCTGAAGTCAAGTTCACGAGCAAGCTGGCAAGATCGGCATGACATTTGCATACTTGCAGGTAAAATTGCTGCTGCTTTTATTTAGCTTTACCTCACTTTTTATGTGAGCAGTGTACGAAGAAAATAATACAGACTTTCTCTGCTAATCATGTTGTGCTTCCTTTCACTGATATAACACAGAAGTGCCACCATATTTGTTGTTGCCTGGCCTTGTACACAACCTTATTTTTTTTGCTTCTTTCTGTCAATTCTAAATAACTTCCAAGGAAGACCACCACAAAACAGAAATAAAGAGTCGGTTTATTTCTTAATGTGCTGCAAAGGGGTTGCTTTAAATGCATGTAACCATAAAATGAATAACCCCAAAAAGGTTACAACTGTATGGAGGCCTATGGGAAAAAATTTTTTTAATTTGAAATAACCTATTCATTCTTTATTAGTGTAAAATAAATACCGAAACAGCACTCAAAATCATGTAATAATTCAGTTAGTTGCTACTGGTTTTAGTCCAGGGATTTTGGCTGTCAGGTGTGAAGCTAAAATAGTGATTTGAACTCTCCCTACTACCAAGGTTGCATACAGGAAATGTAATGTGTGCTTTGGACATAGCTTTCCTTCTCTTGTCTTAGCTTTTTGTTTTTGAAGTAAAACTACTCATCCATTTCTGTTGTCTGCTTGCAGTTGTGCCACTCATCATCAAGTCCTTGACCTACGAGGAAAAGAGGGGGGCATGCAGTGTTGGTTCCAACGTACGTGACGCTGCCTGTTATGTGTGCTGGTCTTTCGCTAGGGCTTACGAACCCAAAGAGCTCGAGCCTTATGTCACTCAGATTGCCAGGTAATCCTTTTCTTCTTTCCCTTCCCATAAAACATGTCAAAGTCAAGTCAGAGTTTATTATAGCCCGATATCAATAGTATGTCTCAAAGGGCTTTACATAAAATAAAACATAATGAACAATAAAAATGTAAAAGGTGAGATAAATAACATATAAAAGATTATAAACAAAACATTTAGGATATTTAAGTATATCAAAAGTGAGGTACAATACAACAATATAAAATACACACGTCAGTCTCCTGTACATTCATAGCTGGATCCAGATGAGAAAACACATGTACAAGAATGTGTAACATATAGTACATTTATAAAACCTTGTGCATGTGAAAGTGAATATAAGCTGGATAACCATAACTGGGGGTCCCGGAGGCTCACCTGGTAGAGTGCGTACCATTTAGGCTTAGTCCTTACTGCAGCAGCCTGTGTACGAGTCTGGCCTGTGGCCCTTTGCATCATGTCATCCTCCTCTCTCTGCCTAACTTTCCTGTGTTTCTTTCATTGTCACTTATAAAATAAAAAAGCTTGAAAAAAATAACTTAAAAAAAGCTGGATAACCATAATTTAGTACTTTGGGCAGTCTAAATGAGGTTGAATGCCGATGCAAATAGATGAATCATTCAAGAGGATTCCAGAGAAGAGGGGCTTGGTAAAAGAAGGCCACCCACTGATGTTTCTTTTATTTTTGGAGACCAGCATTTTGTGCACAGGCGTAGGTTGCTACAAAACCACACTAAGGTCCCTTATATTTCATATCTGTCATGTGGACTGTTTCAGTAATGTAAAAGTGAATCTTATTCATTTCACTCATAATAAGCTTGTTATACAACTTCACTCTTCTCCACAGGAAAATGAAAAAGCTAGGGTCATCTACAAAATAACAATGGTACTTGTTTGCAGTTTTCCATTTTTAATAGCTCTTGCTACTATTTGTCCTCACTGTGTATGTCATGGACATTTTTACATAGTTATTTACATCAGAATAACATCACCGATATGCCATAATTGCCACCCTCACAACAGGATCTGTTCTCTCCCCTGACAAAGGAGGAAGGTACAGCTCCAATGTGAATAGAGCTGAATAGAAACAGAAGCTGTAGGTGTAATAAACTGGCATCTGGGTGTATGTTTCTTAGCTGTATAAAAAATGGATCCGCTACAATCAAGAGTTTGAAGTATAATACACAATTTAAGTAATCTGTAAGATTTTTAGGTGGCTGCTCATTGTGAATTGCATTATAATTGTAATTTGCATAGAAACTGCAGGATTTACCTCTGAGCAGTTATTTACTGCCTCAAACCAGTTTTTCTGTGTCACAGCAATCTTGCATGTCCCCACATAACTGGAACACATACTTGTGTGTTGCTTTTGTGCCTCTGTTCTGTAGAAGATTGCAGTGTGCTCTTAACCTTAATTACATAGACTGATATAAAGATCACTGCTGTTGGGAAAATTGGTTGTGGGATTATAACCACCAGAAGTGTATTTTTCATTTTTTTCACATTTTGTTAAATTGCAGCCCTGTGCTGAAATACAAAAAAACATTTTCCCTCATCTACCATCACTTAATACCTCATAATGTCAAATGAAAACCGACTTTTGAAATTTATCTCAGGTTCCTCTCATTTCTCTTGATCATACACCTTGAATGGAGTCCACCTGTGGTGTCTTAATAAGGTCTCACAGGTGACAGTGCATATCAGAGCAAAAAACAAGCCATGAACAGGAAGCCCTGCCTACAGAGCTCAGAGACAGGGTTTTGTTGAGGCACAGATCTGGGAGAGGCTATAAAGGAATTTCTGCTGCATTGAAGGTTCAAGAGCACAGTGACCTCCATCATTCTTAAATGGAGGAATTTCAGAACAACCAGGACTCTACCTAGAGCTGACTGCCCAGCCAAATAGATGAACAGTTTTACTGAAACCGAAGAGACTGGATGACAATTGTTTCTTTTGATCTAAATGCTAGAATGAGAAATGGCTTACAGGGATTTCTTCAAGGATCAGAAACAGGCGCTTGCATTAAAAGCAATGAATAACATCTTGATACTTGCACATCTGCTACCAGTGCAGAGAAACTAAGGTGCAATATCATCCAGTGACGTGCGTTCAGTCTTTGTCACTGGTAACGGTTTGCCTCCGCCTTGATCTCTTTTCTCTCGGCGTGCATGTATGGACCTGTGGCCTCTGACTGTGCAGACCAGCTCTGCAGAGTTAGTTTGAACCCCTGCGACTACCATTATCATCAGCAGTCGCGACAACACCCTCCCTCTCCCTAGACTACAGGATTGCCAGGTTTCGCCTGTTGCTGTAGGTTTCGGTCGCCGTTTGGCAGTAACCCTCAGACAAGCTGATTCCTGCTCTATTCATCACAGCTTGATGACATTTACAGAAAACTCACTTTTGTAAGTGACTTGGGGGCACATGCATATATACAGATGTACAGTTACTCAGATACACAGTGTACTTATTAATTGTAGCAGCCACAAACATATTTCAGAATCAGGACACTTTTTTGTTTCTAAGCCTTTAGGGTAAGGGCAGTTAGTAAAACCGAACCGGGGCAGTTAATAAAGCTCCAGGCCTGAATCTTGCTGTTTGGAAGCAGGGAACATGGGAAGAGAGCAAACAAAGCCAACAGCAGTTAATGTCCGGCTGTCATTGTGATGTATTAATGTTGGCCCCTCCTCAACAACCAACATTCACACATCCACCCCTCCTGAAACTCCTACAGGCAGTGTGGAGTGGATGGATACTGAGGTCAAAATGTAACCACACGCAACTTCCCATATTGCAGGGGAGTGGTGGTTGGTTAATCATCCTGTGGCTGCGTCTACCTGCTGTGCTGGGAACTTATGCATCACAACAAAAGATCTGTCTCAAAATGATGGTGCAACCTAGACTTTGACATCATTTTAAAATCTGAGTCAGAGATTCTAAACAAATTATTGAGATGATATGTTGTTGGTGCAATGTTACAGTGCAGTGTTACTGAAAAACTGCTAATATGTGTGTAAATAGGTGGCAATTTTTCCAAGCTGCAAAAAGATTTGTAAAAATGGATCATATCCAGTGGACTAAAGTGTTAATTGCAGAATTGTAATAATAAATGATTATTGCAGCAGTTAAATGTAAAAAAAACAACAAAGCACAGAGAAGCATGTTTTACACTTTTTTTTAAAGTTGTGCACCCATTAAACTTTCATTTTTAAGCATTCTGTGACTGCGAAGTAACCTTTTGCATTGCATGCAATGGATAACTCTTGGTACAGGTCTTGCATCAGATGATTTTTTTCCAACCAGTGCTTTGTTGTTTCTCTCTGCAGTGCTCTGCTGATCACAGCTGTGTTTGATCGAAATGTGAACTGCCGCAGAGCCGCCTCTGTAAGTTCTCTGGTCAACAACCTAAGATCTATGACTAAAGATTTACACTTAAGTGACACATCTTCATTTTTATGTCTCATTTTGTCCCAGGCTGCCTTCCAGGAGAATGTCGGCAGACAGGTTTGTGACCGCGGTATTATTGAGGACTTTTGCTTTGTGACTATTACTGTGATTTGAAGTTTATTTGCTGCCAAATATCCAGGTCTTGCTCAAACTTGTCTTGTTATTGAAAGCTTTTGAAGCTGAGAAATAGCCTCCCATTAATACTCCAAGGCACCAACAAACTCTTGATTTTCAAACAAAACTCTGTTGAAATCTGAAGTCATTACTTGAATTTGGAGCCGATTTAGTTATTTCCCCTCACAGTCATTTGTTCAGTGTTGAACAATACAGCCATCTTTAAACATTTTACTGAAAATGTATCAGCTTTTTTTTTTTTTTTTTTGCTTGTTTGTGTCTCAATAGGGCACTTTTCCTCATGGTATTGACATTTTAACTACAGCAGATTACTATGCGGTTGGGAATCTCAACAACTGCTATCTGAACATCAGGTAAGAAACGATGTATTTGCATTGGCAGATCTTTAGTGCTGGTCCTTTACTGACATTTTTTTTTGTCATAAAATACTCAAGAGAAGCTACACTTGGTGTGCTGTCCAAATACTTAGGAGAGCACACTTATTCCAGCAGACTAAATAATAAAGTGGGTTAGCAACGGGTACTGCACCATTCTTCCTTATCGACATAGCACAGATTTTAGTTCTACTGTCACATGTAGTCATCTGGAAGGAAACTGGAAAGTACCAAACAGAAATGAGTCCAGCTTCATAGCTGAACTTTTGGCCATAAGATTTTCTTCCCCTGTTCCTGTCCCATCAGCCAATAAGAAAAATGCATTCAAGTCAAAGGAATGTACCCTTTTTTTTTTTTTTTACAAATACAACTAAATATTGGAAATTGTTTAATTTAATTGTTTAATGTGGCACTAAAGCAAAGCTAACAAAATCTAGTGTTATTACACCCAGAATATGCAGCTTGACGCTCATAAATACCTCACAGAATATAGACAATTGCTCATGTTACTTTATAAGCACAGTTTAGTTGGTTAGTTTATAAAGAATCTGTGTTTATGAACAGCAGCGCCTTTCTCTGAGTATCTGACATGTATGGAGTGATCTATGTCCATTAAAACCAACATAGAAAAACTTTCAACCCTTTCAAGAATTTTCACCTCTGGCAGAAATACAGCAGAGCAAACATTCAAGCAGTGAAAAGGGATAAAGATGCTAGCCTCAGGGTATGACTGCAGAACTGTACATAACAAGGGAAATTAAATAAAGATGTAGAAATTATGAGAGCTGACTGAAATGGATTTTTCTCCACTCTTTTGAATGGTTCCAGAGACGTATTAAACACAGGTATTCATTCTTAGTTTTTTTTCTGTTCTCGCAGTGTTTACATAGCTAGTTTCCCAGAGTACACCAATGCTATGATAGACCATTTGATAGCCATGAAGATCAATCACTGGGATGGGTAAGTACTTGAATTTTCCTTCCCACATAATGTCAGCAAATATGAAGAAATAGATATTATAGTTCTGTTTTTATCTCTTAAACAAAACATCATATTCTTTATGTTTTGCAGTGTGATCCGCGAGCTTGCCACAAAAGCGCTCCACAACCTGACGCCTCAAGCGCCTGATTATATGGCAACAACAGGTAAACAATGTCACCTTTGCTGTTCCCCCGGCAATGTAGAGCTTTCATTGAAAGGAACTTGCTTGGAAATTGACTGGAACCTGTAATTATTGGTCAATGGTCAACGCTTTCTTCCATTTTGGTTTTAGTTTTGCCACAGCTGTTGCCAGTGGCAGTGGGTCTTGACCTCCACAGTCGCCATGGAGCTATCCTGGCATGTGCAGAGATCACACACGCTCTGTACAAACTGGGCCTTCAGACTAACAGGTAGACGCTTAAGTAAACACTCAAAAGAACATTGAGCTAGGTGTGGATGTCATATCATAGTCTAAGCTCCATTTTGGGAATCTGTTATACTAGCTTTAGCTTTACATTTGAGGCACAATGATAATCCTCCATTACTCTGCATGATAAATACCCTGCAATGTTTGAAACCCAGAAGCTTGTTTAACAACACCTACCCTTAACCTAGAGGTATTTCCAGAATCCTAAAAGGCTCTTCTAACCATCTGGATAAAAAAAAACAAAAACATTCTGTAACATTTTTATTTTGCAGGGGAAGGAAACAGTTTTCATCCAGAACTGTCTGAAGAGTCTTTAGATACCTTCATTCTAGGTTTTTCAAACATCACTAGGTATTTAAATTGTAGAGAAACGGATGCTTACCAGTGTGACTTGAATGTAACAGTAAAGCTAATACATGAAAGGTACAAACTGGTTTATCCTAGTCCATATTCTTGAATTTTTTTTTTTTTTAAACTTCTATCTGAATAGTGGTAATATTCTGTGAAGATGAGCTTCTCACAAGCATGGTGTGAAATTTTATGTTAGTTAGAAAGGGCAGCTTTGGGAGCTGTGTGTATGTCGCTCAAAATCTACTGATGATCAATCAAAAAAAGATACATTGATAATGGCAAATACAATTCAGCGATAAGAAATGCACTTTTCCTCTGTTCCATGAATGATGCTTCTCCATGTATTTGTCGTTTAGGATTGTGCAGGACATGATTTCTTCAGAATGTGTGGATGCATTAAAAAACATTCACCAGATGGTAAGGGTACCTCAAGCAGAAGAAAATTAGCTTCAAACTGTCAAAATGTCTTGTGTTGCTGATTTTCATTTGTGGACACACTTTCAGCTGCATGGCAGAAAACAGTACAGGTAGGCAGACTGAATTTAACTTTCCGTTAGCAGTATGGTAAAAAAAAAATGAAAATATTGTTTCGGCTTCATATTAAAATTTTGCTCTCTTATGTAGGGGTTTTGGTGGAGAACTCATGAGGCCAGCAAGTACGTCTATGGTTTTATTTGTTCAAATATTAAAGGCAATGCTATTTTCTCATAATACAGCTGATATGATTGATGTTGTCTTTTCTCCAGTGTGCGGGCTCATAGAAAAGCTGTCCCTGTCCAAAATGCCTTTTAAGAATGACCCTGTAATCAGTAAGTTAATTATTCCAAACAGTTGCTATCATGCTTCATTTTGTTCACTATAACATCTAAAAGTATCTAATGTTGTGACACTGTGTTTCAGCTGACTGGCAGTGGCTTATCGATGACACCATAAAATCTCTTCATCTCCATTCCAGTGGAGCGAAGGATGGCATCATGGTAAGCTCAATATTTCTTTATAAAGCTGAAACGATGCCATGGATGAATGAAAATGCAAATTTTCCTTTTTACTAACTATCTTAAGAAATTCAAATTACATCATTCAGAAAGATTATTTGTTGTTTACTCACTGATCTTCCTCCTGTGTCTGCAGGTTGCAGTGATATCAGCCTTGTCTGCCTTGTGTGAGGAATACTACCAGGCCCAGGCAGGCCAGGCTGACTCACAAATGCAAGGTAGGTTGAATATGGTTTTCTAATTCCACGAGTTATACTCTTTGTCTCAATTTGAAAATAATCTCTGCATGGTGTGTGTCTACTTGCACGTGTGTAGATGTCCTGGTGTCTCAGTACATCGAGGGGCTGAAGAGTCCACAGACGCTTACTCGTTGTGGATCTGCCCTTGCCCTCGGCTGTCTGCCAAGATTTATGATCCATAGTAAACTGAAGCAGGTGGGTTTGAAGTTATGAGCACATTTTCAAGCCATTTGACATGTCACTGCCTTAGTATTTAGGTATAGAGTGTGTGTGTGTGTGTGTGTGTGTGTGTGTGTGTGTGTGTGTGTGTGTGTGTGTGTGTGTGTGTGTGATAGATCTTTGAAGGCCTCCAGCAGATGTGTACTGTCAGCCAGAAGGATGGGAGTTTTATAGAGGCGAGGAGAGATGCCGTCCGAGCAATTGCTCAGTGAGTACTCCTATACATTTTTATTGACTTCTCATTTTGGCACCTTCTGTCTCCAGTTTTGTTTTCTATATTTTTATGCCTCCATGCCGGCGACAGCCAGGCCCAGAGTCATTGTGAGTCACTTTTCTTGTGAATGCAATATCTCAGTAATGCCTTGAGGGAATTTCTTCAAATTTGCATTGAAGTCATTTTGGATTCAAGAATGAACTGATTAGATTTGGTGGTCAAATGTCAAGGTCGTGTGACTTCACAAAACATGTTTTTGGCCTCTTGAATATGATATCTCAAGACCCTAACTCATGAATTCAAGCGCTAATTATGACACAATTTAAGACAAATGTTAGGAATAGGATAAAATTAAGTGCTGAAATTTTATATCCGAATGGTCAAAGGTAAACTTCACTGTGACATCATAATGTTCTGCAAAAACACTTCAGGCCATTATTCAATGCTGTAACTTAGGAAGGGGAGATTGTGACTATATTTCCTGCAACTTGGCTGGTTGGCATACAACCATGAGCCAGTAATTCTAGTAGTTATTTGTTAAAGGTTCGGGCTTATGTCACTAAGGCCCCTCTGTGTTTGCGCTGTTCTTTGTCTTGCCTGTCTGCTAGCTAAACTGCGTAGTTGTGTAGGCTGTAATGCTAGAATAAACAGTTGGCTGACTATACCTGCAGGACCTGAATCACATGTCCATCCATTTGTTTTTGAATACTTATTTTTGTTTTACATCTTTCCTCAAGCTTAAAATTTCATCTCATTACCCCTATTCATAGTGATAACTTCCTTGTTTCAGTACGTGAACGTTTTCTTTTTCACTCTGCCTCAGAGTGTGTGTGAAGGCCGGAGTTTGTGCCCACGGTTCCCCAGACTCCACTCTATGCTCAGAGAATATTGCCAAGGTGTATGGTACACTGCTCGAAAGCATGAACGACTACACAACAGACAGCAGAGGGGATGTAGGGGCCTGGTGAGTGAACTTCCACATCGACATACATATGTAAATATACACGCAAACGCTCACACTTGGCCCACAAAAGCACACATGCCCTTTTAATTTGCCTCAGGGATCAGGAATGTTCCTCTGCCTGAGGTGTCTGGTGTTCTTCTGTCCCTCCACCTCGGGACATGAAGACATGACATTTATGCCTGTCTCACTAGTAGCCCCAGGCCATGCTTACCGACTCGCCAGGAATGCCACCAGGCTTGTCACTTGTCCTCAGAACATGGGAGGAGCTGCTTCTTTCTGGCTGTCTACATTGTTTCTCCTTTACGCACCCTCATTACTCTTGTCAAATGTTTTCTTTTCTCACACCACAGTTTTCTTGTGTATTTCAAACCCACAACCGCACAAGTACACATTTCTTTTTAATTTTCATTATTACATTATAAATCTTTGCCTCACATTTGACAAAATAGCCATTAATCAGGGGTTCCACCAGTTGCGCTGCACCTGTTTCAGGTTGACTGATTAATGATTCACATAAACAAATTGTGCCCTGCAGCTATGAAGCTAATTTAGCTGTAAAACTGTCAAATCCAGTGACACTGAAATACAATCTTCAAATGAGGTTTTGCATCCTTATCCCAGCTTCTTTTAAATTTTTCTATAATAGATTGTTGACAGCATGATGACTCTGATCGGTGAGCGTAAAGTACATTCAAGCTGATGTCATTGCATGCATAAAATCTCCACTTTGTCTGTCACTGTGCTCAGGGTAAGAGAGGCGGCGATGACTAGTTTGATGGATGTGACTACGCTGGTGGCCAGCAGTGCCCCAGAGATCCTTTCGCCATGCCTGTGAGTTGAAATCTGAAAACTCTGAGTAACACCAGCTCTTGGCTCCTTTTTGTTAACCTTGCTATACAGCTACAGAAACTCTTTACACTGTAACACATCTCCAGCAGTGAGTAAAGTTGTAATATCAATCGGTCTCAGACTTGTTTGTTCATGGCCTGAGTAATCTTTTATTTGTGTCGCCTCAATATCTCAAGGTGTGGCTACAATACCTTAGCACTAAGTCAGATCATGTTGGTTTTGAATAATAATACAGGAGCAGGATCAAAAAATTGCATAACATTTACTTTTACTGTTGATTGGATACTAGTTGATGTTTAAAAAAATTGTCATGTCATGGTAGTATTCACACTCAGTGTTGCCTTTGGGCTTATTCACAGTGTAAGATTAATTTATGCATATTAATGTCGCCTTTGATCTGTCACCAGAATTGTAGCTCACAGGAATAGAATTAGTGAATTAATCATGCCTTAGTGAAGTTGTGACAGCTTGCTTTGATATCTCATACACTTTTCTATTTTCTACTATTCTGTGTGCAGTGTGAATCGTATGATGTGCTGCCTGGCCCAGCAGGCAGCAGAGAAGATTGACCGATACAGAGCCCATGCTGGCAACATCTTCCTGCACCTCCTCCACAACGCAGACCCTGCAGTACCCCACATCCCCCACAGAGAGGAGCTGCTAAACATTTTCCCAGTGTGAGTTACTCTTGCATAATTTACTGTGACAGTTGCGGTCGTTTTAACCAGCCTTTTATTCCAGACTGTTTTGCTTGTTTGGTAAAGTCACTTAGCTTCATACAAGGTGCAGTAAACTGAAAAAACCTAAGGCACAGTTTTTCATGGTTCTTGGCAAGTGGGTTGTTCCAAGCATCTGTCTGTTCATGTGATCCCAGACTGACTCCATGAGATTGAAATCAGCCTAGACCATCTGTCACAGGAGTTTTTGTACTTCTAGTTGCTGAAGATAGTTCTTAATGACTCTCCCTCTATGTTTGAGGTCGTTGTCATGCTGCAGAATGAATTTGGGACCAATCAGACGCCTCTCTGATGTTATTGTGTGATAGATGAGAAGCTTTTAAGTGCCTAAAACCTTTGCACGGTACTGTACATAAAGTATACAATTTCATGTACAGTAACTTTTTTATCTTTGACTCAACTCGCTATGTCTTTCAGTGAGACCACAACCAGTCTGAACTGGAACGCTCCCTCCCAAGCTTTCCAGTATATTACCCAGCTGCTTGGACTGCCTCAGTATCAGTACCACACCCTGCTTGGACTCACTGTGTCTGTGGGAGGGATCACCGAATCCACAGTAAGTCAACTGTGATGGGAGGAGTGGAGCATTGTCAAATCAGAGCAGTGTGATTTAAAGATGAGGGACAAATTTAAGGGAAAAACTAAAAACAAATGCAGACACTTCCATACAGGACACAAGGGATCGCTGAATGCTGAGTTAATGACTATGAATCCGAAACTTTCAGTCAACCCCACTGAACACCAGTGGGAAATTTGGGACCTGCTTGTTAAACAGCTCTCTCCACCGTCATCAACAAAACACCAAATGAGGGATTATGTTTTGAAACAATGGTAGAATGGTAGTGTTCAATACAGACTTGTACAATCTTGGATGAGGAGAACTGAAGCTCTCCTGGCAGCTCATAGTGGCGTCACATCTTATAAGGATGCTTAATCTTATTTTTCCTTTAATTTCTCACTAATCTGTTTTTTATAAAACTTCATTTTCACCTACAATTGAGTTGAAGTGCCTAATCATATCCACATTTGAAGGCCATAAACAAAAGGTTCACATAATGATGAAAATTTAAAAATAAATGACGCTGGAATGAGCATATATGGAGTTGTGTTAGAAATATAGTTGATTTTGCCATTTTATTGCTATTGAATGTTGTTCCAACTTTTTACTGCTGGAATGAAATGCAGAAAATATTACATTTAATAGAGACATTTAATGGTGTATCATCATCATCACTCATTAGTTATCTGGCATGTCTTTACATGCAGCACTGCTCCATTTCATTGTAGAAATTTAATTTTCATCACATAACATCACATAATAAGGCTTGCCTGTTCGTTGGGGGAGTGCATGCTGCTTTGTTTTTTCTTATTTTGGATGGTAGTAAATCCTGCTGCCAGTAATAAACTGGCAAAGTCAGCTCTTAGTTGTTATTATTTAGGAGGAAATTAAACCAGCAGGGGGAGCCATGTGTCTTATCTATTCTACTCAGTCCTCTGCAGTCCTGCATCAGAATAATCTTTCTTTCTCTACGACAACTGACTATCACTAACTTCTTAAAATCGAAGATCAGGCATTGTGTTTTGACTTATCTCCACCCTGTCCCAACTTGCAACTCTGCGGCAGCCACCTGGGCTTCAAGCATTGATGCACACTTATCTAGAACAAATTGATCTGACGGGTCCCTCGTGGTACTGGCAAGAGAGATTTTCCCATTGGTTCAATCTTTGCATCGCAGTGCTAAATAACAACTTTAAAGCTTGTCTACTGCTTTCCACTCCTGACCTTTTGCTCACCATCACTTGGGAGACTCAACTGGGGCCCCAAACTGGGGTTGATCAAGTTCTCCCTCCTCCTCTTCCTCCAGTATGACCTAACCTGTTAAAACCAATCATTCGAAAAGGTCCTGCCTGTAAAGATTTGTGATGGTTGGGTTATTTTTAACTTTTACTGTTTGTGGATATAATAAAGAAAAATAAGTTTAAAGCCTGTAATAGCAGCAGCAAGGTCAGTAAAATTGAACTCATCTGCCAATGGAGGCCGTAAACATATTCCCTTGGAGACGATCTGGCTCTCGTCTTGCATTTACCTCCTGCTCTCCCAGCCTTTCTTTGCCACAGATACATCCTCAGAGACGGGAAGGACTGATATGTTTGTACAGGGTTGCATGCAGGAGACTGAGCCAAGACTGCATCGATACATGGGCCAAGATTACCATTCTCACACCACAGGCGCATACTCACACAGGCCAGAGAGAGATGGAGCATCCACCATCTTTCCAGGAACTGCCTTGAAGGCCAGCCTAAATGTAGAGAGAGCATTCAGTACAGCCCTGGAAAAGCCAAATAGCAGAAACTGTCCCAAGTCCCAAGAATGAAAAAAAAAAAATTCTGCACCAACAAGTATTTTTTAGTGCGCAGGTGTTTCACAGTATTTATGGGTATAATTTTTGGTTGACTGATTATTGAAACATTCATTGAAACACACAAATAGAAAACACAGATTATTTTGTACTTGACTGTAGACAAGAAAAATCACACACAAAGTTTCCATGTAACTTTGTTTATCTGTAGCACATTGTGTTGCTATGTTGCTATGTCAAGGTTTGACACTTTCTTTCCGGCAGTCTGATGATAACATCTATTTATCTTTTCATGGCCCCTCAGGTTCACACTCATGTACTCATAAGCATACCATCCATTTTGGTAGTACAAAATGTTACAACATGGCAGTGATATTATACAGGAAATCAGAAAATGTTAAGCAAATCTCTTATATTTCTTACAGACAGTGATAGTGTCATATAAACAGTCGTAGTTGCACCCACCCTCACCACAATGAGTGGAAGCCTGTGTATTGTAGTTCACTAATCTACGCATCAGGTTGCTGCTCCAAGTTAACTGCTGCTCTCCACGGCCTCTGTTCAGGTGCATTTTTCTTCCCAGTCATTGTTTGACTATCTGAGAGGGATCCAAGAAAATGATGTCAGCCTGACACAGTTTGGAGATACTTTGCTGAGCATCTTCAGAGACAATCTCCGCAATGACAGGTACACGTGCACACACACTAACACACACCCTTTTTCTTTTCTTCTTTTTAACATCACATTAAAATTTTCTTTTTTATGTGCGGCAACATTAAACTATTGTTATTAATAGTGTTAATGTAAAATTTTTGTTTTATTTACTTTTCTATACAGTTTATATGCAAAATATTAGCTCATGGAGCCAGCTAAAGTTAGCTTTACCGTCTCATTAACAGCCTTTGGTTTCACAGTGGAGCTCCTGTGATGTGGAAGAGCTTGTGGGGAAACTTACTATAACTTATCTAGCATCTAGCATCCCTCTCGCCATTCCCATGCTTTTGTGGACTGATCGGGAAGCTGTGAAGCAAAACAACGTCCACCACACCTGAGGAAAAAAATTTCATTTCAGTAAATCGTCTCTCTGATGTGACTGTTTTCTTTTCCTTTTTTTTTTTTAGGGTGACTATTCCTTTTCTTAAGATGCTCAATCAGATGCTCGCCAACAGCTGCTTTGAAATCTTCACCACAGAAGAGAAGTGAGTGCTGTGACATCTTTGTTTAAAAAAATGTGGATGACATCTACTAGGGACTAAGTTTTTCTGTGTCTTTGTTTTCTAAGTCATCAGTTCTGTGTGGATCTTTTGGCTCTTTGTAAAGAGTTCAAGAAGTCCAAAGATATTTCCAAGCTGCGCGCCTGTATAGCTGTGTAAGTCTCCATCTCATTGACTATAGTGTAAACATTATATACATCACTGAAGCAAAATGAAGCATTCATGATGACTGTGCTGACTGGTGTTTCCCAGCTTCTGTGGGCTGATCCAGTTCCAGGGTGAGGTGAGAAAGAAGGTTTTGTCCCAGCTGCTGATGCTGCTCTGCCATTCCTTCCCTGTGGTAAGTTCACAAGACAAGATGTGTATACAATCTGAACAGATGCATAACACAACGGAAAAACTGCGTTTTAGAATTAAAAAAATGCAACAGTAATGTTCATGGTACAAAATTCACACTTGCCAAATGCCAGTTAAATTTGTCTTTAGCCTGCTAAAAAGCAAGTATTGATGCTTTTAACTGTGCTAGTTACAAGGCCCTAGGAATGGAGATGGTCCATATATGCTAGTAAGCAAATGTTAACATGCTAACACACCCAACTAGCATGATGAACATGGTAAACATATCTGTTTAACATCAGCATGTTAGCATTGTCACTGTGAGCATGTTAAGCTGCTCAAATCACTGCCAGTGTACAACTCAGCGAGTCGCTAGCGTCGCTCTAGACTTATTTGTGTTTTTACATTTCTTTGTGTAACAACAGCTAAGACAAACAAAATAACTTGTTCTTTCTTACGACTGTAGATAAGAAAGACCACAGCGGGCCACATGTATGAGATGCTGCTGACCTACGATGATGTCATCGATGCAGAAGTGTTGGATGATGTAATGACCATGCTAAGTGATACCAACTGGTTAGTGGTCACATTGGATTTTATGTTATTAAATATTCTTTAATAGTTAAATTCATTCAGTGCGTACAGTATGTGACATGTTATCGTGCTGGGTGTCCGTTCCAGGGAGAGCGACCTTGCTACAGTACGGCCTCATAGGAATCAGCTTTGTGACTGGTTGGGAATTCCCAGGCCACAGGTGGTTGCCAAGGTAACCATTTAACTGACATTAATTAAGTGCTTGATAGGCAGAAATTATGTGTGTTATTATGTGTCATCCCCCCGTTGCACTTGGAGTTAACCTTACCCCCTGTCTTTCATCAGCAGAACCCTGTCCAGGTTTCCTGATTACCTGCCGCTGTGAAAACCAGCAGGAAATAATGTAGGTGGACAAAATCGCATAGAAAATTAGGTAATGGACTGCTTTCATGAAAAAGCTGCTCTGTATCATTAGGTCTGCCCATCTGCCGAAAAACAACACATGGAATGAATCACAATCAAGTTTTATGTGACAATAAATGGATGAAAACTATTTCCCAGTTTTGTTGTTATTACACCAGAGTTCTTGCACACCAGTTTTTTGACAGGAACACCAGATCAAAAACTCAGACTGTGATAAACTATAAAATCCAGCACACTGTCGATCACTTGTACTCACTTTATTAACAATGTTTCGGTCCTTGCCTGATGAAGCTATGAGGAACTTAACATTGTTAAGGTAAAGTGAAAACTTATTGCTTTTTCTCTATTTTGCAACCATATACACATCTGTATAAAGGATTCATTGTAGTTTCCTGAGCATAACACATTTCTTACATGCGCCATTCAGGCCGCAGTCTAGTGACACATTGGAAGTAGTCTTATAGAGCCCTCCTACTTCTAACATGTACCTGGAAAAACACAGACAGGTGAAACTGAAACTATACTGTGCGTACACTCTAAGGAAATAGATGCATGTAGCTGCGTTTGGCACAAACCATGGAATGCCACTGGGGCCCTGTTTTCCCTTGGCTCCCATGCAGACCTACTTTTTCTGCATCAGTGGAGGTGCTGGGGACCAGAGGAGACCCTGGACTGATAGCGGAGCCTCCCTGGTCCAGGCTTTCTCATTAGAATCTGACAGTGACCACATTGTTTCAGCCAGATTCCCCGTCTCACACCAACAAAGATACAACTGTTGGAAATTTTTTTTTTGAGAAAATAAATGGTTTCAGATTGTTGATCATACATTGCAGAAATCCCCTAGCCTAGTAATCAGTATATTGCATTACATTTTTTTGCTGTAATCTGATTAATTTAACTAGGTTTATCCTGGAAACTGAAGTGTATTTGGACCCTCATGAAACTGATTAGAAAAAATGGCTGTTATTCTTCTCCCATATGTTTATAGCTTTTTGTATTTCAGCAGCTCTTCTAACCGTGTTCGTGCTGCCACATCATTTGTAACATCTGGCCATCAGGGCCACGCTGTTTTTTTTAAACAGTTAAACTGGATCTCCACTAACTTGTCGTTTTATCATAAGATTTCAAATTTCTGTTTTAAAATTGATAACTTTGATTAGTGTCTGCAAAAATTTTTTTTTTCCTGTGGTGATAACTTTGAGGTCATTCAATACGAAATCCAGACTTTGCATGTTTTATCTGTTCTGTCGCTTTTACATGCCTTGTTCAAGGAATTTTAAATTTGTTTTAAAGATTATTGCATGCAGAGGTTACTCAAACATAACATTAACTAGTACGTGGATTAATGGTGGCCAAGAAAATGGATATGTCAATGGATCATATTGTTGATTGTCTCTGTCTTGTCTAATAACTGCTGAGTTAGTGTCAGCGACAAGTGGCTTCTCTGGCCACTTGCAATTCTCATTAACAAGGCCACATTCACTCATACCCTCCGTGGGTGTTGTTGAATTTGTCTGGGTAGCCCAATATTGCCGCAGCCCATAATTCGACTTTAATTAATTCCCAGCCAGATGGAAATTCCTGTAGTTGCTAATGAAAGAAATGGTGTGTTTCTCTCAAGGCGGATTGATGGTAAAGCGAGCAGCTTTGCTACAGTGCTCAGGGTAGAGAGGAATGCTAATAATTCTAAAAGGCTTACAGTTCGCCGGCAGTAGCCATGGCAATTCTTCACATACAATGGTGTCCTTTTAGTGGAGTGGAGAGGGGAGGGGGCTTCTCCCTCATTGACTCAGTTTGGTGTGATATTAGGAAAGACCTTCTTGCACTCTCCACTGTTCTGGTTATTATAAGATTAAGTGGTGCCCATAGCAGTGTGCCTGAGTTAACGATCATGGAGTGAAGGGGGTAATAATGTTTTGGGGCATATAGATTTCTACAGCAGTGGTAATAGTTAGATTGCATTAACATTATTCTGTGACTACATTCAGTCTTCCTTCTGAAATTAAATACGCATAAATAATGCACACATTGACAGAGTTGTTATTGCAAACCGGTTACATTATCACTCTCAGATCATTGCAGTATTTCCGTAACATATGAACATTCGGAGCTCATGATTTTGTTCATGGTTCATCCTTGTTCTGTGCATCATATCCCTGGGCCTGTAGGAGGACAATGTGAACGCTTATGCAGCTTTTACCATGAATGAAGTCAGGCTCTGTTTGAACGCTCGTTTCTGTTTTTGCTTAGAGAAAACAGCGTGTTTCTAATTTTCCTCATGATCCACTGATTGGTATCAACATCACAGAAGCCTATACTGTATAATCAAAATCACTTCCCCTTTCACAGTCAATGATTAAACTGTGTTGGACACAGGCAAATGTTGCACTAAATGCCCTGAGGATAACCTCTTTTATTCATTCATTCTCTCTATCTGGTGTACACTTTTCTGGGGTAAAGGAAGCTAGGGACGATCCAGGTATACACACACACACACACACACACACACACACACACACACACACACACCTCAACATTTCTTGCAATAACCACATGCTTGTACAAAAATGTTGCATTTCCTTGCACAAAGGCTGGCGGCAGCTGACTAATCTGGGAATCCTTGGTAGTAGTTTTGGGATTTATGCATTTGGAAATTCCTTGAACAATCATATTGAGGAGATGCACAATGCTTTTTCATACACTGAAGATTTTACAATGTTTTTAGTGTGACCCTGGACCAGAGATGGAGCCATTGTCTGCTGAGAGAGTTTATTATTCCCAGGTGTTACTCCTGCTGGGACTTCCTGTATATAGCCTCAACACCTGGTGCGGCAGTAAAAACCCTCCTCCAGCTTGTTTGTCAGGTTCATTAGTGGGGCTCAGGGCTTAATTGCCCTAAATTTATGGAGTGGAGGTCCTGTGGAGCAGCTGTTACAACCAAATTGGCTTTGGGTTAAAGACTCCTTGCAGCCTTCCAAATTTGTGTAAAATATATTATTGTAAATGGGTGATTCATCATCATTTTGAGCCTTAGTGTTTTTTTTAATACTCTTATATCAAGCATGTGATACGAAAAGGGAAGCTATAGACAGGAAATCACCAACATTCATTTCCAATGGAAGCTGCTTGTAATGTTTATTTTGAAGACGGCGGCGGACGTGTCTCCACACTCACAGGTTCGAAAGTGTGCGGGAAATTAGTCGAACGAATATCGAGAGAAGCACTCTAAGCAGAGCCTGTGCTGAAAACGAGGTGGAAAAGAGAAGCAGCGCGCACTGTACCAAGAGTTGTGTACGTCATGGACCTTCAACTATAAAGAAAACTATAAAGAAATTGCACAAACAAAGTTTAGGTAGAAATGACTGAATATGATAATTATATGACTGATAGAAATAGCAGAGATACGATAATTACATGATTGATAGAAATAGCAGAAATGCTATAATTATGAATATGACAGCTGATGCGGTCTCCCTCCAGGAAACCACAGTCTTTATAAGTTTCCAAAAGCCATAATCAGCAGCACACCAGGCATGCGCTCTCTGCCTTGGAAATTACCACGTTGTTTGGAATTATAGTCATTTGGAAATGGAGGCAGCTGGATAAGTTTGGGATTGGGGTTAATTGCTCAGCCTGTGTCCTTTTATAGACCACAGGTTAATGGGCAGTGTGTTTTTATGTCAACAGCACACACACAAATACTTATAGATAATTTGGCTAATTGAATGGGAAGGTCATATTCTTGTGTTGACCTCTGTTATTTTGTTATTCCTTTTCACTCCCTGTGAGACAGAAGGTCACTTGTCTGTGTTGGAAAAGCTTAGGTAAGCCTGACAACATTTCAAGGCCTTGCTGTTTGCTTCCGTTTTTTTTTTTTTTTTTTTTACAATGGGCACTTGGTGCATGCTCTCTCCACCTTATCGCAGCAGTCAGCTCTGCTAGAGAAAATGTGATTTAGCCCTATTAAACCATTTCATCAGTATATGCTTTCTGAGGACTGACTGGCCTTGTTAGAGAGCCGGCAGCTTCCAATTAGCTTCTTTATCGCTGATGTCCTGGAGGAGTCTGACAGCCGTTATCAGCTCCAGCACCTCCCGGATTCCTCACTCAGTATATAGTATTTTTATATTCATATATACACAAAGTGCTGGTGTGTACTGTGCATGCTTATGTACAATATCTGTGTGACCTGTGAACAGTGAGGGGCGGATGCTTTTTTGTATTACTGTTACGTGAGGCAGCAGGAAAAGAGGTTGTCGGCCAGCTGGTCTGTTTGGGTTAAACTGATATCAAAAGGCCTGCTGAGAGCTCCTCATGGTCTTCTGGGAAATGTCTTCGTCTGTACTGTCTGATGAAAGAAGCTGAGGGCTGCTGCTTACTTAGCATCACTTAGAGTTTTCAAGGTCCTGTCAGATAAGATTTGTTATTTTTTCACTGTAACCTGGTTATGGAGATGATGAGACTAAATTTAGCCTTGAAGACTTGATGCTTCTTTCATGCCTCTTTGCAGTTTCTTTTAATCAGATGTTGTTTCAGTACATTTTGCTGTTGCCAATCCACCTCTTACACCGATGCTATCCTTTTAAGTCTTTGGACTTGGAGCATGCAGTTTTAGTCTCAGTCCGGTTTAGATCTTCCTCCTCTTCCTGTCATCACTCTGGCCTTGGTTGAACTTCACCAAGTCTCAAGCCTTACAGTATGTTTGTGTGCAGAGACTGCGTTGCTGCTGCTGCCGCTGCTGCTCTGCGCTCGGAGAGTGACTTCATGGTGACAGCTCAGACGTCAGGGGTCTGGCTCGCCTCTTGTTTGGATGTTGGCCAGAATGAGCTCATCCATGACAGCGAGTCCAGCTGCTCAGTCGTAGGAGTGCTGTTCTTTCTCGACCTCTGCACCCGGCCCTGAACCCAGGAGCTGGCTGGTGTGACGATGGGGGGTTAGTGTGAGTGTGACACCATTCCCAGAAGCTCCGGCAGGGACTGACCACTGGCAGCCTGCCGTCCCCTTGGCGCCTGCTAAGCAGCACGGCCTCAGGCCTCCGCAGTTCCCTACGGAGAGGCCCAGTTTGTTCTGGACACACGCCAGTGGTGAGCAGTAGGGGGCATGGCCAGGTCAGCTCTCAGGGGTGGTCCTGTAGTCTGTGTGTGTGAATGTATTTGTACTTGTGATGTGTTTGGAGCCGCAATAATTAGGTTGTGTTTTGTTTTTGTGTGATTCTATTATTTTTGCTCTAGTGTTAAGCCTTCGGGCTGTAAGAACTCTCTGTCTTTGTCAAGCTCCCAATGCGTCCTGGGAATAGAGAGGAGGACAGCGCATAAAAGATTATGGCTCTATCTCGTTCAACTATTTCTATGATGATAAATGCTGATGGGCTTCTGGTGCTGAGGGGAGGTTGTGTTAGTTAGAGGACAGAGAAAGTGACTAGCAACGTCATACAGCCACCCATGCCACATTACCATTCTGAGTGGAGAGGTGCCGCACTATCAGTAGTATCTGCATGAGATCTCTGGAGAACATAAGGAATCAACAGCTCAGTGAGATAGCCCCTGGGGGTATGATAGCTCCACCAAGCTAGTGTGCGATTCTGTTAGTGAGATTATTCTGTCACTCAGTCATCTCCTGAGCTAACACAGTCAATCTGGTTTTAATCTGTGGCAAAACAAGCATTCGCGGGGGCAGCCAAAGGTCAGAACCTGAGAAGGAATCATATCTCTTTTGCTCCTCCTCCTCCTCCTCTTCCTCATAATCTTGTGCTCCCTCCGTGGCCACCTCCTTCAACCCTGCACCCGCACCTACCCGAGCTCACCATTTGGAATCCATTATCCAGCCGGTCTGAGTTTTTCTGATAATTAAAAGGAGACGTTCTCCAACGTTCCTTCTCAGATTAACGGCTGTTCCTTGGGATCAGTCAGTGGGAGGGTAAACACAGCAGGGAGGTGGGTGCTCTGGAGACTCTGGATACTGGGAGGGAAGGGCCAGGGCGTGGAGATAGGTACTCTATATAGAGGTGAGCCAAGTCCATGAGTTGTCTTAAGTTGGCTGTTTGGAGCTGGGATTTGGGATTCAGGGAGGGTCTTTCGGGGGATTTTGTGGGAGGAGAGGCTGGAGGAGAGGTGTTCCTCTGGGGTATAACTTGGAGTAGGCCGTGGCTGTGGTGGGCAAAAAAAAAAAAAAAAGCTATCAAAAACATCTGTCACATAATGTAGGTCCTATTCCGGGCCTGTGGGTCAGCTCTGGACCCAGCTGGATCTGCTTGCACTGCTTGGGGGGGGGGACTTGGCTGCTTAACACGGAGGTCAGAAACACTCTGTGATTGCAGCTCATTGCTACAATATCATCAAACCATCCCACTAGAAGTGCACTTGGTCAAACTGAGGTCATCCCGCATCTCTGAAATTGTGTTTGACAGTGTTGACTTTTTTATTATTAGGTCCTGGCTTCAACAGGCATTTGCATTCCGCTCCTCTTTTCCCAGTTGATGAAATGTTACCTGTTATTCCGATGTCCACGTTACAGCCTGTTAGAGTAAAAATCAACATCTCTGATGGCAGCCAGAATTAACATGATGCCTCTGTCCAAATACATTTATTCAGTTCACAGAATTCAAAAATAATCTCAAATGAAGTAGAAAAGTTGTGCGAGGGAGGAATTGGTCTGGTGCAGCACAAAAGGTATGTAAATCCATGCAGTGCTGAAATATTGACGATGATGATTCTTTTTCAAACAGGTGGAAAAACAGTAGAGTCATATCAGATAGCATCAATTTACAGGAACTGCATCACTTGCAAGTTTCGGACGATATGAGTCATTTTCCACTCATTCATCTTCCATATCTGCGTTCACATCTGCTGGACTCCGCCTCGTGGTTTCTAATGACTAGTGTCAGTGCATGGAGCAATGAGAAGTTTGCACTAATTTTTCCTGGTAAATTTTTAATGTTACCAATTAGCAGTGTGACCTGGGTCACAGGCAGCTGCTAGTTTGCGGTCGGAGCATGTGATAAGGCTGCAGCACTGATGACAGTACAGCCAAAGTTGGTCTCTTCAGGGCAGTGTAATAACCATGGCTGCAGTCGTGAACTTGTGACGTGCACACAGACTGACACTTCACAACTGCAGGGCCAAAGGATCATCACAGGACTCTCAAATCAAATGATATGGTGGCTGTTAAAGTCTTTTTGTCTTGTGTTGACAGCTTCTTCACAGTCATATTCTCCTGTCATGTGATGCAAGACGCTGCCACCATATTTCTGTGGGGCTGTTATTTTTCAATAAGCACTTTATGCAACTCACCGCTGCATCCTGTGATCTTTTTCTATAAGTGAGATGTTATGCGGTGATGTATTTGTTTTCAGTGCTTTTGGAGCCAAGGCTCTTTCAAAATCAGTGAAATATTTTTGGCAAGGACACGATTACGAGGATTGATATAACTCAACTTTATGGACCTCAAGAACAGAGCCAAACCACTTCAAAAACAAATTGCTTTATGTGGCTAGGTTGCATCTGTTGCAGCACACATTCAGAGGTAGCATCAAAACTCAGAATTGACTCAACAGCTTGACCTGGAGTCCACATCTGTTGGTCATGATGAGATTTTTATTTTCAACACCTTCTCTCAGTTCAATTATCCTGTTTGTTTGTCTGTGTAACAAGAGTTTTAACATCCGAAATGTGGTTGTGGTCACTGTTTAGTCTTGTGTGGTTTACCTCACAGAGACATATCGATGTCTTGAGTTCAAAAGCTGCCTGTCTCTCTCAGCCTCAGCTTTCAAAAACGCCCGAGCGTCAATTCTTTGCAGATTTTTTTTGTGTTAACAACCATTTCTGATGTTATTGTAGCAATCGCCTTGTCTTTTAGCAGTGGCCCAAATTACAGAGCTGAAAGCTGTGACTTTCAGGTGGGCCGGGTATACATACCCAGCGTAACCTCTGCTTCCTCTGAAATCTTTCGGTTGTTCATGCCTCATTTCCTACCAGCCTCCAATGAACACAAAGACCAAAGCAGTTATACTGTGCCAGACGTGTGTGGGTTATTAACATGATAAATATCGTACTAGTTACAGCGCTGCCACTCACTCACAGTTGTGGATAGAGCGCTCAGACACATGTTTCATATAAATCGATGTTTAGAAATACTGAACCAACCAAAACATGACTCTCTCAAAGCCGGTGCCTCTTCTGTTGTTGGAGTCTACTCATGATCTGGGTAATCTGAGTGAATGTACAAGCATACAATATGTGCGCGTGTTTACATTTGAATGTAAGGAATGTCTTTGAAATCAAAAACACACTCAAAAAAAATATTATACAAGATGCAACAAGATTTTTTGCACAGCGGAGGGGCCTCTGAGTGAGTGATGCCATGCCCCTCTCCCCCACATGGCAGGCCTGCTGCTGTGGTCACGGGTCGACATCAGCCTAATAACAAGTTGCTGCTCTGCTCCAATCAGAGGTATTCAGACATCCGCCCGGGCCAGCCGCCCTCCTCTCTATTTCTCTATTTTAAGAGCCAGACCGAAGGGGGTGGAATTACACTCCAATATACTTAATCATTTCCATCAGTGATGTGGGATACGGAGCAGGGACCGAACTCCTCTGACGCTGCAGGGCTGTTTTCCATGAGGCAAGTTCACCATCCACATTAATGTTCTTTAAACGGTTTAGCGGAGATCACCACACAAACTGGCATTTTGTAGAAAAAAGCCTTTGAAATTGTCAGTGATTTGCGTCACTCATGCTTTGACCCAGCAAGAGCCGTGTGGCGTGTGCAGACTAATTCAAGAGCTGAGGGAAGAGAGAGAAAGAGAGGAGATTTGGGATGAGTAGACAGAGGAAGAAAGGACAGTGGATGCGGTTGCAGCGGTCTACCAGTAACTGTCATCCAAAATGAGTGACTCAACTTTAGGATGTGGCTTTTGACACACAGTCTGGAGTAAAGGAAGTGTGCACACTGCACTGGACTGATTAACTGTTTATCAACTTGTTCCTTTTATTCTTCACATTGAACTGCATGCGCCTGCTATCAAAGTAACAGTATTGTTATTGATGTCTTATTTCTTTTTTTCTTTTCTTTTTTTAACTCCATTAGTAATGTTATCTCATTTTTCTGAGGCAGAAAGACAAAAAGATAAAATTACAGGGTGTGGGACCCCCCCCCCCCCCCCCCCATGCAATGAACATCCTTCTTCCCTCTTGCCCTCTCATCTGTGTGGTTATGAGGAGGGGAGGTTGGGGGCCAGAGGAAGGAAAAGTCGAGCTTGAACACTGTTGGGAAGATCAGAAAGGCTTTGGCGGTAGGTTGGCAGTGATATGGCGGCCTGCTGACACACATGGCCACCATCCTCTGTCCCTGGGTGGCAACAGCAGAGTGCTGCTGCTCGGCGGAAAGCCCCGGCCTTCTGCTGCATGACACAAAAAGCACTTTAAAGGCTGCGGTGGAAGTGTCTCCTCTCCACCTCAGAGCTGCTGCTGCCGCTGCCCGGCAGGGCCCCTGACAGGAATATGGTATGAGACAACAAACAACTGGTGGTGACGCAACACAGTCCCAGCCATTTGCAGTGTTAACTTCAGAGGATACAGTATAGTTTACTCTGATTGGTCTAAAGCTTCCACGTAATTAATTTTGGTCTTGGCAAAACTAGGAAATGCATGACATCAATCACAGGTTTATGTCATTGTATAACAGGTTGTCCTGTCACCACAAATTAAACTCTGTTTGGTTGTTCCTGCAAGTTAATCAAAGTCATCACTGTCATACAGGTGCGGTCACACATTGTGGAATTCATCGAAGTGAATCAGTCTTTCATGTCTTATTACTGACTGTCAGCTCAACCCCTGCTACCAACGTTCATACTGACACACTCTGTGTTAGTTGTGGTGAAAAGGCAAGTTTCTGCATGTACATGGAACAATAGCAAGTGTTTGTCATGATGGCAAGAAATCCAGGAAGATAAACACAATACAGAAGCACCATAAATACTTTATTTATGGCTTGCTAAAAGTCTTCTACTGTGTGGTCTTTTTCTTCTTTTTTTTTTTTTATTTTCACTTTTTTCATGCACTCTGTCTGTTATTTATCACCTACAGTCTCTTGAAGAAACTGTCCAGGTACGCCAACTGACATCCTGGCAGCAGTTTGAGTTCACCATGGGTTCACTGAGCTCATGAATGTGGGTGCACCAAATGGCATTTAGACCACAAAATGCAAAGGCTACTGTTTCATCATTCAACTGGAAAACAACTGATTCTTAAAGTGACTAACTGTGCAAGTTGCACAACAC
This sequence comes from Seriola lalandi dorsalis, assembly GCF_002814215.2. Lineage (NCBI taxonomy): Eukaryota > Metazoa > Chordata > Actinopteri > Carangiformes > Carangidae > Seriola > Seriola lalandi. The sequence goes on from NW_019524793.1 coordinate 840,948, forward strand.
GTAGGTGATATTAACAAGAAAGGAAGGAAAGAACTTTAGTCTTGATCGAAAGTGATCTCAGCTTTAAGCAACATGTTTGTTGAAGCTCCCTCCACACACATTTGTGTTTGTGTGTATAAGCGCAGAGTTAAATCTTCTAGTGTCAACAACAACTTTGTTAGGTTTGATTTACTTATTTCAGGGGTGTTGGAGTATATTGTATTAGACACCTAATAAAGTTAGTGTTGAAAAAATAGCCACATTTTCAGTTATATTATATTGCTTGGTGTGTGTTATTTATGATCTAGCCCAGTTATTCCAGGGGAGCTGGAATGCAGGGCGCATGTGGAAAAAGTGTAGAATAAAATATATACATCCACGTATTTGTGTTAGGAAGGAAAATAAACAACCAAATTAGGATTATAAATTGGAGTGGCTAATATGACTGCACCAGACACTCCACATCCCTGAGTCAGTCATTACACCTGAACACTGCGTGTTGCCATTGAGTGTAAGTGAAACCTTCAGTAGTTAGCAAGTGAGCAGAGAAGTTGAAATAGTTACAGTTAAAGTAGAAAAATTCTGGATAAAAAGCTGAAAGCTGTTGAAGCAGCAAAATGTGAAATGGCGTAGAGTAATGAATAAATGGTTGAAATGTCCTAATGCCACATTCTGGTAGAAGTATGAATACAAAGTTGACCAAACCGACATAACTGTCTGGAAAAGTTTTGTAACAATATCCATTTTTATATAAGTTAGTTAATAGTGTTGAATAAATGACTTTAAATGAACACATTTGGAGCATGATGGATGGATGAGGGGTGGAGCTCATCTGATAGGCCTGGGGAGTGTTGGGTCTCAGTTTAGACAAAATCTAATACAAGTTTTAGCTTTTGAGCCACTCCACTATTTAAACTGCTTACCCTTGAACCTTATGGCTGTAATATTTGAGCACCACTTAATATAGTGAGTCATCTGTAGTCAGTCATTCCACAGGAACAATAGTGTTTAGATAGTCGGCAGCACTGCAGTTGAATGGGTGAGTCATTAACAAGGAGTTATGAGTAGAGTCCAGGTTTTGTATCCCCTGAAGAGCAGTAGTCATATTATGGCTGCTCAACTCTGCTGTTTACAGTCTGCGATGGCCTTTGACTCTCTCCCCTCCCCTCCCCTCCCCCTCCTCATCCTTCTTCGCTGACTCCCTCCATCAAATCTTGTATTTATTAAACAGCCACACCACCTGTCTGTGCAAGAGGAATGTGTGTGCTGTGAGGGCCCAAGAACCACCATTACTACTACAACTGCTGCTGCTGCTGCTGCTGCTGCTGCCGCCGCCGCCAGTTTCTGCCTCCATTTTGGATTCAGGATTCAGGATACAGGAGAGGGAGAGGCAGCGAAAGGTTAACCGCTGGACTGCTGCGGTTACAGGCCTGCCTTACCGGGCCGCGCAGCCTGCTGGTTCTCTCATTAGCCTGCCTCTTTTTCCTTCCAAGATCTCTCTTTCCCCCCTCATTCCGTTGCGATGTGCCAGTGGGGTTTTTGCCTGGAATACTGAAATAGCCTGTGTCTTGTTTTATTTGTCAGACTTTCAGTGAGAATTCCCCCTCCAACCCACAGCTGGCTCAGGAATGTCCTGCGACTCCCCTCTCAAGTCTCCACTCACTTCATCACCTCCCTACCCTCCACTCGCTCTTTATTTTTTCCTCCTCTCCCTTCACTTCTCTTTCTCCGTTCTCCTCCTCTCGCCACATCGCTTCACATTTTACCTCTTCCCCTTATCGGGTCCCTTTCTGTCTGTCTGCTCGTCCTTTCAGGGATGGCAGTTAGGAAGGGGGCTATAGCAGGGGGAGACGAGTCGGTGGGTGCCAAAGCTCACAAACTGCTCGCTGCAAACACAAAGAGTTGCTGTGGAGATAGGATCACATATGGCTAAATTGGATTTGCTCACTTTGTCTCCCCCGCTCGCTTTTATTATTTCCCTCTCTGTCTCTGCCTCTTGTGCTTCTTAATGTTGCTTTTTCTACTGTGAATCTCATTCATTCTGCATATTAACCTCTGAGGTGTCCACCATTAAAAAAAAAAAAAAGAAAAAAAAAGATTAAGATGGATTACAAACACCTGCCATGTGTCACAAAAGTGTAACACACATATAGTGATTAAGTGTCGTATCTAGAAGAAACAAAAGTGATACTTAAATGCGTATTTGAAGGCAACAAAGAGTTTTTATGTGAAGGTGTAAAAATCTGAAATCCCCCACTCATGCACTGTTTGCTGTGAATCCTCCTTATCTTAGAGGTGTAATGACTGCCTGAAAAAAATGGATGAAAAGAATGAATTACTCCTTCAAACATAATTACGAGAAACTGCGGGCAAAAGGGGAAGCACATGGAGAAAACTTGTGGAGCAAATTAAAACCATAGGGGGAAAAAAAGCTCTTCTAAAATCTGAGATAATATTGAATTCTTTGAAAGAAGATGAGGCAATGGATGAAATTAATATGTAAAAGCAAATAGACTATCTGTCTTTTCAGCTGCTAAATGCTCACCAGTAACTTGTGTATTTGTTGGTGCTGGGTGGGTACAGCTGGTTTCTAAAGCTTGTTCTTTGTTGCAGGAACAGGTGAAAACAACAGAATCAGAGGGGTGAGAGTGAATAAAAACAGTAAAGTTGTAGGCGAGAAAAGGGAAAACACTCAGCTGTCAATTTCTGTCAGGTCATAATTCTCTGTGGATTCACCACCAAGAACGCACACTTTCACTTACAAATAATCCTGTGGGGCAATTCAGATACAAATATTAATATAACTGGACAGTTAAGTAGTAAAATTGATTCATGCATGTGCATCTGAAGGCAACAGAAAAAATTTGATTTTTGAAAGTGTAAACATTCCCCCCAAAAAATGTGCCCCAAGCACAATTTGTCATCGGCAACTCATCCACTGGAATGTGTGAGGAGATGTGTGGCAGCACGGTTTGCTGTAAATCCTCCAAAGGGAACTATTTTGTGTGTCCAAATAAATACCTTTGACATGTCTCGGGAGCGAGCGCCTGCTGCCTGCCAAGCTACCTGCATTCGGCTCTGCAGAAAGCAGCAGCAGTTGCTCTGGAAGAGATTGCTCATGGGGCTGATACTCGGTAAGCTTAGTTGTAATAAACTACAACCAAAACCTGTGACCCCGTCTGTTCCAAATGATTTACAGCATTGGACCACGGTTTCCTTCGTTTTCCACTCCTCACATGGGGCGGGGGGGCAACAACAAAGGGAGCGTTGTTCCGGACACAGAGACCGTAGTAGAAGCCGGTTTATATAGATGGGGTTAGGTCAGTGTTAAGGTGGTTCAGTTAATGTGTTCTTTTCTTCTGAACATACACAGCGTCTGGGTAAGGTTAGTCGGTAGTGAGTTCCAGACCCGTTTTTTGATGTTGAAAGATGATTATCCAACACATCATGGCCTCTGGAGGAAAATGTTTTTTTTCCATCTCATGGAACGCCACCATAAAAAAGTTTTTTTATCAAGCTACAGCATCTTCCAGAATCCACAGCTACACCCACTGTTTCCAGCCTTCTGCTCAGTCCACCTCTGCTCTGCCTGCATACAACACATGACTCATTTTTCTATGTTAAGAAATTCTTGAGAATGATTAACATGAATTCTTCAAGAGAAAATCACTTAATACAATTATGAATGGATTCTTCCAGTGAATAATGAGTGCTTGTGGGCTTTTGTGGACTCTAGGTATTCTAATCCTCCATCACTGTGCCATGAATCTATTGTTCAGCTCTCTGTCTCCCAAACAAAACAGCAGAGGAGACCAGCATGAATAATACGGCATCTAATGCTTCATGAAATATACATTGGGTGCCGCGCTTGTGATCTGCAAAGCTTTGTAGCACATCATCCGCCATGATTCATATGTCCTCTGTGTGTGTGTGTGTGTGTGTGTGTGTGTGTGTGTGAGAGAGAGAGAAAGAGACAGAAAAAGAGAAAGCATGCAGCAGTACTGTGGAAGTGGAAGCACTTGTTGATGCTGAAGCTAAAGTGAACCAGATGTAGTGGATGGGACATGCTGCGTTGCTCTGCGCTGAGGTAATTCTTGGGCTCTGTTTTAGAGATGGTGTGTATAATTTGCAAACTCCTATTGGTGTAAACTTTAAAGACAAACAAGGAAGTGTTTTACGCAGGTGTGAAATAAAATGCTCTTCCTGGCAGCATGTTGAGTCATCTCAAAGCATGGGATGACTCAACACAGCAAGAGAAGCTGACATGAAACTAAGCACAGTGAAGTACTGTTCAGGTTTTGCAATGGCAGCCGTGGATCCTCTATATAGGCCTTTTTTTCGGCCAGAGTCACTGGCACATTTGAGGTGGAGATATAAAAAGCAGGTTTGTGCTCCATATCCTGAGGAATAATTCATGGTAAGAGTGAATACAGTCCTCCTAGCCAGAGCCTTCACTGGAGCCTCATGTTTTAAAGCTGCCAATCACAGACACCACACAGCATCGCTGGTTCACTAAATGTGAATGGAGTATAAATAACTTATTTATAAATTGCAGGTTTGAGATGTTGAAAAATGCAGTGTCACTCATGCGAAAAAGGATGGTAATTGTGTAATGACGATAGATTGCAGAGTGAGACTGCAATATCCTCTGGCATAGGAGCATAGTTGATTATGGTTGAGAAATGCTCTCTCTTTCGTTGTTTGTTTCTTTCTTTCTTTCTTTCTTTAGCACAACAGAATTTACTGTCCCCTTTCCCTATCTGGTGATCTTTGATCATTAATGTAAGATGGACTAATATCAAACTTTTAAAGGCTTTCAAGGTCAGAAACAGATTGGACCTGGTTTGTGTAGCAGCATGAGCGTCATTCCTTCATACTCTCCAAAAGAGAAGTGATATACACAAGACCTTGAGTCCAGAACAAGACATCCACTAGGGTTTGAGCTGTTCCAACTTGCCTAATACATATCAGTGTATGTAAACACACACACACACACACACACACACACACACACACACAACACAGAGACTGGAATGTCATGATAACAAACATGATGTTTGGCTTGCAACTCAAGGTTCCTCCTTCTCTGTATGCAAATGCTGTCTGGGATGAGCTTTGCATATTTAATGTTTATCGATGTGTGTGCAGAGATTTTGGGATACAGGTCAGACGTGGGACACTGTGGTGGTTACCGTACCTGAGTATCTTAACCTAAAACTCACTTTTTTTCACTTTGTTCTTGAAATAAAAAACCGTTGATCACTGCCAAAATATGTACTAATCCGTGAAATGCGAGTCATAACGAGGTGAACAGTTGGTAAGCTTTGTTTAAGGATGCAAATTTGCTTCAAAATGATTTATGACTTGTGAATGCAAATGACTTAAAAGAATAAATTGTTTGGGTTTTTTTTGGACCGTGTGAGAGACTGAAAGTTTTTGAGTGGAGAGGGGGCTTGAATCTTATATTTCACCTTAAAAAAGCAAAACCCTCCCCAGAGTTATTAATATTTTCTTTGGATCCACTGCCTGACTTAGAAAAAATCAACACCACCCCGATGCTCATATCTCAAAATGTTTAGTTTTCTCTGCCGCTGGATGTGGTTTCTTGTAGGAAGCAGGTGGTGCTGATTGTTGCTTGACAAGAGCTTCGGCCATCGTTCCATTTACAAGACAAGAAGTGATAATATGCCATCTGAGCAGCGCTATGTCTTCAGGGCAGATTGGAGGGCTACAGTGAGTCGCTATCAGAAAGTGACAAGATGGGCCGGGGCTAGCTGGTTAGCGTGCTAACTTCAGTGGAAGAAAAGATGTGATAGAGACAAGAATTAACATTGCCGTTACTTCCCACCGCTGGAGACAGCTGTTGGTGAGTAAAGGAATGAAGTTTGATGCTGAACTTGCAATGTTTCTTCTAGACCTGTAAGTAAACAGATAGTTAATGCTAATGTTGGCTTTGTAGCAATAGCAAAACTTACAAATAGCTCCTTTAAACTTGAATTATGACATATAACAGACGACTTTATAAACTTTTATAGTTTGTTATTTTCTGTTATGATACAAACTGAAGTGAGAGATGATTTGATTTGATTGATTTGATCATTTATATTTGTAAAGATCCACATGTATTCTGTGTCTCAAATCTGATATATTGATCTTGTAAGCTAACTATGGGGGAAAATAAACTATATTGTTCACACTAAAGCATCATTTGTGACTATTTGATTGTTTTTTTTAAAAAAATACATAAATGCATATCCTTCTCCTGTTTCTGACCTGGAACGACAATCACCGCCAGTCTCACAAAAATAAGTTGCATTATGTCTGTGACGTTCTTTAGTCACAAAACAATATCTTCCCTCGTCAGATCTTTCACATGTCCAGTTCTCCACCAACAACGTGCAGGTCCATTCTTAGATACACACAGAAGTTGCAAAGGGGGGCCCCTGCTGTCCTAGTCCATTGTCAGGGGCCCGCAGGCGTGCTCGGACACATCGGCCGAGGATCAGATTGCTTTTGTTGGGCCGGCCCCAGGTCCACGCTGCTCCTCATGACTTCAAAGGGCCATGTCAGTGTGTGTTAGTGAAGATGAGAAGCGGTGCGAGCGCAGCTCAGCAGAGTGTGATCAGCAGGGGCCACGGTGCACCCTGAGGACGACACCATGTTGTCTTAGCAGGCGAGGGAGTCACACAGCTCTGACAAAACACCCATGCACAGGAGCTCAGATACATTGGTGTACAGGACAGGAGAGCAGTAAGACATACAGGTGATGAAAAGGACTGCGTTGAGGAAGCGGAAGCTGTCTACATATAGACTGAACAGATACTGTACAGTGACTCACAAAACAATAAGGAGAACAGAGGCAGGCTCCTCTGATGTGAGGTGGAGCCGGTGTTATCTCCTGTTCAGGCCAGTGGACTGAATGTATGTTCAACATTCAGCTATTTGATAAGAGCTACAATAGGACAGAGGTCAGGCAGGTTGGGAGAGGATGGTGGGGGTCAGAAGTCACCACACAGGAGGCAAAACATCCTCCACAATACTCCCAAAAATCACATCCCCTAGTGTCATTGCAGCCAGACCTGAACATCCTCTCCCCGGTCCAAACACAGCAACTCTCTTCCCTACACACCTAGTCTGCAACTAAAAACACGGCACAGGAAAATTCAGCAGTGAAAACATTTAGATTGTAATGTCTGAACGCAGTGTCTGTTATCTTTTAGGGCATTTACACACTGTATACATGAAAAACAGGGGAAAAGGGAGGAAGAGATGTTTGCATGATATTTTTATATGCCGTTTAAGTCTTTAACTAAACCCCTTAGTGGTTTTCATGACATGTTCCTGTGTTATTTGAAGCGAATACTGTGAATATCCTACTTTAAAAACAAATGTGCTCAAAAATACATTGAAAGCTGCCATTTTGGACACTGTAACACATTTATTTCCAGTTGTTAACATTCTTGAAGAGAAGGATCTGACATTTTTGTGTGTAGATTGCAGGTATTGTTGATCCGGCTGGGGCTGCTCCCAGTGTGTGTTTTAGTGTTTAGGTGAGGACGCCTCGTGCGCAGAGAAAGAGGTGTTTTATCGACAGGTGTGACTCCTGACCCTGCCTCTGTCTGTCTTCTGTCAACACAATCCAGACGGGGTGTCTTGGCTCGGGCATGGAGAAACATGCTGAACCACAACAGGCTTTGTCTGCTCACCTGCTCACATGGATACAATATCCACTCTGTCGAACGGCAACAGTGCGCACTTGTAACTGCTCTTCACTGCTCTTTCTTTGACAGATCAAAAGTTATAGAAAATGGGATGATAAAGTGTGTGTATTCTGTTTTCTTCTCAGTGACGCTGCTGTGTAGAGGCCTGCCCTTCCATGAATGACGAGGAGGAGACTGATCGTAAACTACTTGTTGATGTTCATCAGGAATTTGCTCACTGGAGATGATGTCAAAGCCCAAACATCCACTGGCAATTCACCAGTGAGTTTCCTTAATTTATTTTCTGGACGACGAGGTTAATCTTCACACAATGATAACATTTCTGGCAAACCTCCTGGAAGACACAGACACAGAGAGAGAGAGAGAGAGAGACACACGCGTGCACACTTTTCATTCAACCGGCAGATGATTCCAGATGTTTCCTAAGTGGATGAAAGGCAGGGAAGCTCCTCGCAGGGCCTTCATCAGACTCAACTGAGAGTTGGAAGCCGACCAGCTGGAACCACCAAGGCCTCTATACTGTTTCCTCCTCGGTGGCCCCTCCCTGCCACAGGCCTATAGCAGTGATTTATCTCCCGGGGATGTCAGGCGCGTGGGGAGAACGAGGGGGCTGACATCCCTATCATTAAATCCAAAGCCCTGTGATAAGAGACTTCAAGGGGAGGAATAAAATAAATAAATAAAACCCAATCTTAGAGAATATGGATGTGCTCTTTACAGCACGTTTATTTATGTATCGTTAGACTTTTTTTTAATGGAAAAATCATCCAAGAGGAAAAATTAGTTTCTCATTTGCAGCAAAGAGTTATTAAACTTTTCCAACAGGCTGTTCTTTTTGTCACAGATGACTGATCTACTTCGTGGAAATATCAGGATGTTATTAAATGTTTCACTCCAGCTCTACACAGCTTGTGGTGTGGACCTCGGCTTGTACAGTACTGACACACATGAAAATACAAACAGGAGCTCATTCAGGCCCCTGGCCGCAGCCTCAGGTGTGCGAGCCACCCACGTTTTTCTCCCTTAATATCTGATTAATGCAACATCACTGAAAGCCACAAAACATCTCAAAATGTCAGTGGGAGTCACAAGTGGGCGTGTTTTTCACCTGAATGGGGAAGATTGTAACAATTATGGTGTTACCTCAGCATGTACAATGGGGCCCTTTGTGCGACGTACAATTCCCCAGGCTGCTGGTGGATCTGAGGCTTGGCGAGGGGAGAGCGGGACAGGGTTGAGGTGCAGAGCGAGACCCACCGCTCTGAATCGCTGGCTTTGTTTGCAGACATGTCCTGGGATTTTGATCATTCGGTTGAAATGGCTCGGGCTCAAAGCTGCTTATAGCTTTGCTTGTAGTCGGGGCTGCACACAGTGTCAGACACATGTGAGAGCATGTTTGATCTTGCTATGAATATTCTTGATCCTCTCACTCTATATAGCCAACCTGGATTTAGTTTTAGGCACACAAAAAGAAGTTTAAAAAAAGGGTTTTAAAAAGTATAATTTGCAATATATTGTGACATCGTGAACATATATGTTGCACAATTTGTTTTTTGTACCTCCGTATTAGACCCGGATAATCAGGTGATCAGTACTGCACTGTGCAGTCAGCGCTCTGCTCGTGCTTCCGTTGTAAGGGAGTGTGTGTGTGTTCGTGCGTATTGCTGTGTCACCTGCTGCAACTCTTTCACCTGGTTGTGATTCACCTGCATTGTTGCATGTCTCATCACGACTGAGTCTCCTGTGTTTCAACAGGTGTCTGCTGGCACAATAACATGAACTCCTTCACATGAGGGCATATTCAGCACAGGGATACACAAACACAACCCAGAAGTGTGTGTCTTTAAAAGATCAACTCCTATTATAGCTTGGGTGTTCTCTATATGGTAGGTGTTTACCCATAATAATGGCAGTGAATGTTTTATCTGACACAAGAATGTTTAACCTCTATCATACATGTATTTTCTCACATTGTGAATTAGAGAGCATATCTGATATGAGTCCACATGCACCCTAACACGACTTTTGACCCGCTGAGGCGTGCCTGCACACTGCGTGGCATATGACCCTGGGAGTGTGTGTGAAGTGTGCCAGCCTTGAGTATATGGGAGGGTGCTGGATCAGTGCTCTAGAGGTGCGAGTGTTTGTGTGTGTGTCAGATATACAAACCGGCCAGACCGCTTGCTGATTCAACCCTGCGGGGTGTGTGTCAGACACTGAGCTACTTAGCTGGGCTGAACCAGGAGGGCGAGGACTGGAGTAGAGTGCCGACTAACACAAAGCACAATAATAAGATCACAGAGCACAGCCTCTGTGCTCAGCTCCCATGATCCCTCAGCTGATCCCGCAGCTGATCTGGCAGCGACGGCCTCCGTGTTCCACTCAGTCAGCACATCGGCCGCTTTCAACTCCGTCCAGGTTACTAAATATTAAGACTTTCTCTCTGCATTCAGCGCCACCTGCTTAAACCCTAAAATAATCTTTTGATGTGGACGTGGCCTTTCAGCATAGACTCAAACTAATTTAGGGTGAGTGTAATAATGCTGCTGCCCAAGCAGGTGAAGACGTATCTATAAGGCCTCAGTCCTCCATTGGCTCTTTTAAAGAATTTGCTCACAACCACTCATGCACAACATGTTTCTTTGACACTATATTGAGATCTCAGAAGCTACTGGAAGGCCATTTCCATCAGAGCTCTCTGGATACCTGCTCAGCTCCAAATGGCTCATCATTTCAACACAGACTGTCTGATATGACCTCAGGCTAAAAGCAGACAGATGCAGACCTAACAGGTTATTTGTGTGTCCCTCTATGCCCTTTATCAATGCCATGCCTCATGTCTTGGCATGCCTGCATTGTTTTTTTCTCATATGAGACCACAAAACAAAAGAGACATTTTATTATTTAGCAATCTAATGCTGCTGAAGATTGCTCAACAACTCTGTAGTCTTTTTCTTTTCTTTGTTGTTCCTCATCAGAAAACACACCAATGAAAAACATGATGATGAAATGTAGTCATTTTATACCCTGGGACAACCAGCAGACTCACTGTTAAAGCTGAAATATTTTTTAAAAAAAAAAGAAAAAAAGACTTGAACAAATGTCCCCCAGTATGTGTACAGTATGAGTGTGTGTTACTTTTTCACACTGTTTATTTTTATACATGGCATTGCCTTTAAAACATACCCCTAGGTTTCAGTTTTGCAGTAGTGGTGAGGTTAATGATGAAATATTTGCCTCACTATCCAGAAAGAACAAATTAAACAAGGCACCAAAACCCAATTTAATATTTCTTTTTTTAAGTTTTTTTTTTGGGCTTTTTTTATGCCTTTAATGGACAGCACAGTGGAGAGTGACAGGAAACAGGGAGGCAGAGAGAGAGGGGGAATGACATGCAGTGAAAGGCCGTCCAAGCGGGATTCGAACCGGGGCCGACTGCAGCGAGGACTGTAGCCTCTACACATGGGGCGCCTGCTTAAACCACTACGCTACACAACGCGCCCAATTTAATATTTCTGCACATTAAATCAAGCTCCAAGCTGACAGCTGACTGTTTTAAGTAACAGAGCACATACTTGATTTGACCCTATTGGAAGAGGAAGAGCTCTGACATCACGGTGTGTTTCAGGAGTTTGTCTAAGTACAATCATCCACTCGAGATAAAGTAATGTTATCTAGATGACGACATTGCAACGACATTGCAACATAAACGGAAAAACAAGCTATCATGTATTAAGCAGTTTGTCTTATAAGACCCATAAAGACTTGATAAATGCAGTGGAGCACAACATGTTGAAAAATGTTGTCTTGTGTATCAGCATCAAGCTTAAGAAACTATTTTAATTCCTCTTGAAAACATAAACCATAGCTGGTTGGATGCTACAGTCGCATGTTTAGAGTCTGAAAACCTCAGGGGTGAATGTTTGTGACCTGAACTCTTTTGTCTTCCTAACTGACCTTATATGGTTTTTCCTGCCTCCCCCCTTTTTTTCCCATGAACCTGCCACCTCCTGTCACCTGTGGCGACAGCTGTCACCAGCTTGTGAATCAGCAGATGAGGAGAGTGTCACCTTCACATCAGACCACACCAGTGTCGGAACTCTGGGTTTCCGAAATCCAGCTCCCGTTACTGGCAGAATGAGACCCATTCAGAGGGGTGCCAGAGGAGCTTAAAGACCCCTCTGTGTCAGCGCTCCAAGAAACCAGACCACTGGGTCAGAATTTCTATAAAGAGTCATCGTGCTTGGTTTATACCAAGATTTGACTGATTGTTTTGTCCTTAATAGTTTGCTGCTTCTTTCTCCAGGCAAACCATGTGCTGATATAAAACGTTGCATGTGGATGGACACAATAGAGCGACTGTTCTCCTCTCCTGCATTGCCTTTTCTCATTCTCTCTCCATGTGTAAACACATGAGCTTGTTAATGTGAATTGTTCTGAAGAATCTTTGCCTGTTGGCCGACTGTGTCAGCTGTGCAGTAGAAATGTGGAAGAAATAATCAGGTCCCTTACTAAAGGAAAATTATCAATACCACAGTGTGAAAATACTCCATTATAAATAGAGAAGTATTATCAGCTTAATGTACTCAAAGTATCAAAAGTACCTGGCCCCCTTTCAGCACGTGTTAATTTATAATGTATTGGGTTACTCTCACCAATGCATTAACATCAAAGCAACATTTTAATGTTAATGCCAATAAATGTAGAGCTGAGTTTAACTACTCGCTATAATGATCATGTTTGCTTTGCACTGCAGTAATAATTAGTTAGGCCTAAAAGTCTTTTTTGATTGGTAGATTATTTCAACCTGTTTTTTTTATTTTTTATTTTTATATAGATTTCAACTTGAGTAAATTTGCAAATCCAAAATAAGGCATCGCTACTCTAGAATCAAGGAAAATACCACCTTATTCTTGAATATTTTTTCATTTGCTAAAATTATTTTAAAAGGAAAATTTTGCAGTGATCATTATGTAAAATGCTAATCTACAATGAAACAGAAAATATCAAATAACTAGAGAAGCGCAGACTTCTGCCTGGGCCAAGGTCAAACAATATAGACCAGACTTCAGAGGAAAAATAAACTAATTATGGTAAATGATCTGCCCCAAAATTTTACTTCAAAGATTTGACCCATGCCACATCCCTTCGCCAAGTGCTGTACAGATCGGTTCAGTACTTTTTGCGTAATCCTGCTGACCAATAAACAGACACAGGTGAAAACATAACTTCCTTGGTCGAGGTAAATAAAGTGGAGTAAAAAGTAGTAGAAAATGGAAATAATCAAGTAAAGTACACGCACATCAAAACTGTACTTAAGCACTTCAATAAATGTACTTAGTTACTTTCCACCATTGTGTGTGAGAAAGTATCCTTCTTTCTTTAGTTAAAAAAAGAAAGAAAAGCAGACCAAATGTGTGTATAGGTTTAGTGCCAAGAGGTATCTCCTCAAAGATCTCCTCAAAGCATAAAGATGCCAAAACCAAAAAAATAAAAATAAAAAAAACCTTATTCATCAATCAAAAATGCCCAGGGAGTCATTCTAAGCCTCCTCTGCACTGGCAGATCACTGCATCTCTGATTGAACACAGACGACATCCCCTGCAATGTTAAAACTCCATAAAAATCTGTTTTGCTTTTTCTTCCGGGAATTCCAAACTCAACTCAACACAGGGACCGGCCTATATGAAATCAATATCATTTGGATAGTCAAATGTTTAAATGTTCTCCTGCAGTGTTCAGCATAGTTAGAGCCAGAGCATTGCACAGGAACGCTGCCAGAGTCTGCGGGTAGATAGAAGGAGCTGATCTCCCCATGTGAATCGGAGAACTTGGGAATTAACAAAGGAAGGCGCTCCTGCTTGTTCCCTCCCACCCCCACAGTCTCTTGAGTCTATCATGGCTGTCACCCAGTATCAGCGAGCCTAATGGCTGAGGCTTTTTGTGTACGGCATCCCGGGCTGATCGAGCGAATCGAAGAATGAGTGTACCCATCAAGGAAACTCTCATGTCACAGGGCCATGAAGAAGAAGAAGGGACGTTGGGCCAGAGGAAGCCATGAGAATCACATTCACTGAAGCTAATCTGGAGAGCGGAAGTCGTTCACGGAGGAAGGGTGCTTTAAACATACAGAACCATTTTCCTTAGAGATCTCTGATTTTATCTCCTGCTTTCCTCTGCCCCTTGCTCAGTTATGGTCTTCCTGCTTTGGTCACTGATTGGCTAATCGTCCACCTTCAGAACCACCTGGATCTGCAGGCCTAATCCATATGTGATCTCTGTGAAATTCGAAGGCAGGGCCGAGTTGAGTTCACTTTTATTGTGTGTGCTTTCATAAGAGTCGCCCACCTGCTAGAGCGAGTGCCCTGTCAGAATGACCCAAATTCTTCTCGTGAGCCCTCAGTGCTGCAGCTCCTCAGGTCCCTGCGAGCTGCTGAAAGAGGTATATGAAGGAGCTGATAGCGTGGTGTTGAGAACAGCTTGAAGGCATCAAGGGCTAATTCAGCGTGGACTTGAAGCATGTCGCATGGTTGAGGCCTTGGCAACATTTAATCTCCTCTGCCACCCCTCACATAGATGCAGCACAAGGAGCGTGACATTTTCTGGTATTCTCTCCACTCTTTATTTTTTGTATTTCAGTATCTTTTTCTCTCTCCCACAATCCCATACACACAGGCTTTACATCACCATCTGGGCTGAAACAAAAGACGCGCTTTGTCTTCGTGGCTTGCAAAAACTTCAGGGAATTTTGAGTCAGATGCACCAGTTGCTGCATACTTCAAATATGTCACTTTCCTCCCACATATTTCCACGCTGACTGGATGTATGTGGACTTTACTACCAGCAACACAACCCACTGACCAGGGCTGGTGATTGAGAGCTGGAATGTACACTATGTCCATTACCATGCTGTTTAAGCAAAGAGTAAAAGACTGTCAAAGCCATGTGAGGTGTTGGAAGTGATACAAACACCATGTCTGTCTTCTGATATGGCCGCCACTTGAAAATGACAGGGTTCCTGTTTACTGAGAGGAATGTGGACACAGGTTTGAGCTCAGCTGCATTTCTGACGGTCTGGCAAGGAGCCAGAGAGGGACGATGACAGGCAGACGGCCTCTCGATGGTATCACCACCTTGCAATCTGCTTACGCATACCACAAGATATCGGACATGCTTGTGTGACTGCAGTTTACAGTTTATCTGCCCAAGATAGTAGACTTAATGAAACAGGTTGAGACTAGCTCTGAGAAGGAGCAGCAGTTCAGGTATTCATTAAACTGGTTGTTGGTGCAGGAGGTTTAACATTGAGGGGAAGGTTGTTGAAAATTAACTCCAGAAAAGTTTTCATTCACCAGTGCTGAAGATCTCAGCCAAATAGATCAATGAACTGGAAGTTTAAATCCGGATGAGAAAATGCCACAGTGAACAAGAGCCTGGTTTCTTGGTTTAGTGCAGGGAAGCAAATGAGGACAGAACAAGAGTTAAAGAAAGATGGGACAGTGAGGACAAGCAATAGTAAAAATCACATCCTGTCTGCAGCGTAATTTACTTTATGACTGCTTTTTCACCTGGAGGCTGGTTCCAGGCATAAAAGTGAGTCACACTCAGCAAGAGTTTGGAACAACAGCCCCCAACCCCTCCACCCCCCCC